>NC_089588.1:115071905-115351905 GCF_019320115.1 Miscanthus floridulus | reverse complement strand
TTGCTGTGATAAAATGACAACTTACTTGTTTTTTCCCGCTCTTTGTTATTGAGCTGGCCGACCAGGTTCTGGTTCTGTGCCTCTAGCTCTGTCCTCTCTTGGTCGGCGGCTTCAAGTTGGCGGCGCAAGTGTTCCACCTCGGCCGCCAGTTCTTTATTGTTCGCCATGATTCCCTAAATCTGGTCGAAGCACCTCTTTCAGTACTTCGCGGTCTTCATCAAGTCCTGCATATAAACAAGCTAAGTCAGACAGATCGACTACATGACGGGGTCAAGTGGTCAAACCAAACATACCTAGACTTCTGTCACTAGACGCTTTGCCGCCCGTTCAACTCTTAGGGTCTCTTCGACCTCTGGGATTTCTTCGTGCATAACCCACTCATCGTTCCGCCAGCGCGACACATATACATGTTGTCGTTTATCTTGGGGATGGCCCAGGATTTCTTCTACTTTCATCCTCTTTGGCCTCTTGTTCGGAGGCCGGCGCTGGTCTGGAGTCTGCAGTCTCTGCGACCACCGTGGCTTTCCCACGAGCCATAGCATCGGCTAGCATGCTCTATGCCAACCCCGGTTGCTGCTCCTCGTCTGCAGCAGGGTTTGTGCTCGGAGCACTTGTACTTTGCTTGGCTATCTTCCCGACTAGCTGCTCGGGGACTGACGTCTAGTCGCCCATCTGCTGAGGTTCCGGTGGGATTTCTTCTTCAGGTTCCTCCACAACTGGCCGTTGAGCAGCTCTTTCCGCCAGTACTAGCGAAGCTGTGCCGCATCTGACTAGCTGGTTGGGATTTTCGGTGGACGCTGACCTGATACACTAGGGAAAAGTTCAGAAGACAATAATATTCAATACAAATTATAAGCTTACATCAAAGTCATAGATACTTACAGCTTGGAAGCTTGGAATGATGTGGCGAAGGAGCGTCTCTTCGATCGCGCCTGCTCCATGTGCTCGGTGGGTTCCACCGGGTCTTTTCCGATGATCGGTACTGGCGTCGGGGTTTGATGCTCGACACTTCCCTCGCTAGTCCTCTGTGTTGCAGTGGTCGGCGATGCGATCACTGCTGGCACAGAGGAGCCACCCTGCTCTGTCGACCCCATTTGTATCCTCCTCTTTCGAGGGACGAGCCGAAAGATGTTCGCATCCTCTGCTTCGTCGTCCGAAAGAGGGAAGATGGTTTGGCGTCGTTTGTTGGTAGCCGGCCGCTTGCCAGCAGCTCTGGTCGATGCATCCTCCACAACCTCGAGTGCCGCCCAATGGACGTCTTCGGTCCTGGCGCTGGTCTAGGCGGCTAGGCCGACAACTTGCGGCCAATCCACACCAGGGGGCGGAGACACGAACACTGCTGCCCGGTCACGACCATTACTCTAAGAAACATAAAGGAGACAACAGTCAATTTCTTGTTACAACATGATTCTACAGGTACAAGGAAGTATCATTTACGTTTGGGGGAGGTCGGGCCAGCTTGAAGGCGTGCTCGATGTTGTTTAACCTGACATAATTAGGATCAGCCAGGTTGAATAGCTCCCCAATCCTGGCCTTGACTTCTATCTTGTCGAGTGCCTCTTTCCTGGTCCTTGTTGGATCTACGCTTCCCTGGTACTCGAAGCTAGGATGTACCCTCTTCTGGCAGGGCTGGATCCTTCGGCTGATGAAGTTCCCGACCACGCTTGGACCATCCAGCCTTCCCCACGGGATCAACCCGAGCAGTTCTGCGATCTGCTCCAAGTTCTCGGGCTTCTCCGACCAGCTGTTCTTCTTCTCCGGAATCAACCCCACGTCGCACAGGGTGATTGTGTTCGGCTCTTCGCGGATGTAGAACCACTTCTTGTACCATTCATCCAGTGAGGTGTTCTAGGGGCAGTGCAAGTATTGGGCTTTCATACCGTCATGCAGATTGAGGTAGGCGCCTCTGGCTATCTTCGAGCCACCGCTCCCTTTCTTCCACAGACAGAATAGGTGGCGAAAGAGGTCGAAATGGGGCTAGAAGCCACCATAGGCCTCGCAGAGATGGATGAAGGTGGAGACAAGAAGAATCGAGTTGGGATGCAGATTGCAAATCCCAATCTCGTAATACAAGCAGAGACCCTAAAGGAAAGGGTGCACTAGAACCCTAAAACCCCGTTTGAAGAAATCCTCGAAAACCACAATCTCACCTGGTTGCGGATCGGGGAAGCTTTCTCCTTCCGGCGCACGTCATCCCGCGAGTGCCTTGTTGTGGAGCACTCCCATGGCGACGAGGTCTTCGATGGTCTGCTCATTGCTCCGCGACTTCCACCACTCCTTTGCCATGACTCTGCCTTTCTTCTAGGCGTCTCTCTTTGCCATTAATCTATCCTTACTAAGGGGGTGGATGCGGTGGCGGGGGGATTGGTGATGATTTTCGGAGGAATAGGGTTCAGCGAGGAGAAGAAGAAGGTTGCGGCGGCGAATGACGATGGGGATCGGTACAAGTAACTTACCAGGTCTATATTATAAATAACAAAGAGCCCCGTTGTTTCGTCCGCCTGAGATTCTTGGGAGACGTGCGCACGCGCCGCAGACAGTTGTTCACACAACCTCGAGATCTATGCCAATAAACGCGCCCCTTCATTACCAGTGTACGCGCCTCTTCGTTGATTGTGTAAGAGGGCCCACACTGACGCACCTCCATACAGGTGCCAAGTGACTGTTTGCCAGAAAAGATCAAGAAGATAGGGTGCCGCACTATACCCGTCTGCTTTTTTGACCAGACGTGTCAGACTGGACTTGACAGAGAAAGGAGATAAATAAATACACCAAATAATAATACAAGCGGCGTTCGTATTTTCGCTGCATGTCTTGTGCTTAAGGATGGATCAGACCATTGCCATACTCGGGGACAGCCTATACCACTGCCGTGTTCGGGGACTGCCCAGACCACTACCGTGCTCGGGGATTGCTCCGACCACTGCCGTGCTCGGGGACTGCTCCGACTACTAATGTGCTTGGGGACTGTTCCGACCACTGCTCGGAGAATGGTTCTCCTCGGCCACATGTGGTTTGTACTCACATATAGTTGAGAGACATTTATTTAGACCTTGCTACAAGGCTCCTACTTCGCCTTCCAGCAAGCTCGAGGACTACATCGGTACGATGCACCTGCCGGTGCATCTCGTTTTGCTTGCACAACGATTGGGTTCTTAATAAAAGTATAAATTCTTTTTTAGACCCTGGCACCACGTGACTACGTCACCTACTACCAGGCTCGGGGACTAAGTGGGCACACTTCACCTTGCGGTGAATGTGTTTATTTAATCGACCCCTATGCTTTGAATGATTGTAAGGATTACTAAAGTGCTCGAGGACTATCCCGACCACTGCTCGGAGAATGGTTCTTCTCGGCTACATGTGGTTTGTACTCACATACAGTTGAGAGACATTTATTTAGACCTTGCTACAAGGCTCATACTTCGCCTTCCAGCAAGCTCGGGGACTACATCGGTACGATGCACCTGTCGGTGCATCTCGTATTGTCTGTACAACAATTGGGTTTTCAACTTAACTGGGAATTCTATTTAGACCCTGGCACCACGTGACTACGTCACCTACTACCAGGCTCGGGGACTAAGTGGGCACACTTCACCTTGCAGTGAATGTGTTTGTTTTTCGACCCCTACGCCTCTGATGTTCAAGGATGCTATGCTTCAAGACCACTTACATTTCTTTTCAGAAATATAAGTGGGCACACTTCCCAGGACGGAAATCTTTTTCTTTTTTCTTAAGAGCACCATATATTCTTCGAACAACCTATTTCTCCGGCGACGACGGTGGTCAGAGATGTCAAGGACTTGAGCCTTACTTGTTGGAGAAGGTTAAAATGGTGTGTCGCAGCATAATACATGGTGCTCGGGGACTAGCTGTGGGGGTATTAACCCCTATACCCTTACGGCTAGGCTTGGGCCGGCCTGGATCAGTGGGTTCGGTCCACCAAAAGACGACGCGCGGCCCAGCCAACCTGTTCGGAGTCCCGCGTAAGGAGTCAAAATAGATTTGGTGACCAAGCAAGATCCTGGTCGGTTAGAATAGGAATCCTTATCCGGCCATGTATGGCAATTGTAACTGGCTAGGATTAGTTTCCAGATCTGTAACCCTGTCTTCCAGACTATATAAGGCGGGCAAAGGACCCCTCTAAAAAACATCTCTCATTGACATACAGCAATACAATCAGACGCAGGACGTAGGTATTACGCCTTCTTGGCGGCCGAACCTGGATAAAACCTCGTGTCTGTCTTGCGTCACCGTCTTGTTTGTGGCTTGCGCATCTGTCTGCCAACAATCTACTACCTTGGGCATACCCCTAGGTAGACTGCCGACCATATTTCGTCGACAGTCATGATTTACCCTTTCGCCCGAGGTGATCAGCCTCTTGACCCACTACAAAGGAAGGTCGGCAGGGTTCACTATGAAGCCTTTCAAAGGTTCATCTAACAAGTCAGGGCCATTAGATTCACTCGGCAAACAGATATAGGAACCCCCTGTCGAATGGCACAATGACACATAACCTATACACATAAGAGTAGAGGCTGTCATATACCTGATTCGTCAAGCCATTCTTACGCCAATAAAGGTAACCACTAACAAGCTAGAAAAGGTCCTTATACTGAGCTAAAGCTAGAGCCATGTTGCCCTCATAGCTGTACTGTAAGTCCTGGATGATCACTTACAAATAAGTCCTTAGGGAGAGGAATCTAGAGCACCATAAAAACAGCCTAATGCTCTAGCCCTCTTGTTCCATGTTGCTAAAAAACATCTTTTAGTGGTTACTGCATATACCATTAGTCAAGTTACAAGATCATGGTTGTAGTTGAGCACTAGCATCATACTACCCAATGCGATACCCCATAGGTATCAAGGTATATGGTAACAAAGTACTAGGAAATCCTTAGTGGCAGTCAAGGTAGACACATGCAGTATGATAAGTGATTAGTGCTATATAGGACAACAAAGAAGATCCCATGCTATACTTGCCTTAAACTTAGATCCTTCTTCAAGTCTAAAACTTCAAAGATCTGCTTCTTGATTCACCACGTATAACTCACCGATCGGACAAGATCATAAAGCACCACACAAGCATCCATGCAATCATACACGAAGCAAACAATAGATCTAAATTATAACAATACATCAATCATAGAAAAAATAATTAAAAGAGTTTGAAACACGATTCTGCGCATCGCTACGAACACACAGACGCGAAGAGCACGCTAATCGGACTACGGTTGAAAAGATACAACTACCGAGAGATATACTCATAAAACTATTAGCTTCATGTGTTTTAATGGTATAAAAACATATATAAGATATTTTATAGAAATTAAGTCAAATTTAAGTTTGAATTATAATACTAAAGTAAAACAAATCATATTTTATTTATAAAACCTAGTTGCATAATTATTAATCAAGATATGATTTAAACCATGGAATTCTAGAAATAGTGACATGGTAACCACTGTTACTAACGTGTAGAT
The DNA here is from genome assembly GCF_019320115.1 of Miscanthus floridulus. Taxonomy (NCBI): domain Eukaryota; kingdom Viridiplantae; phylum Streptophyta; class Magnoliopsida; order Poales; family Poaceae; genus Miscanthus; species Miscanthus floridulus. The sequence goes on along the minus strand of NC_089588.1, from coordinate 115,346,422 downwards.
CTTGTTGCTATGAATCTAACACAACTTGAATGGACTAAAACGGAGTTGAAACGTAGAAGATATGAAATAAACAAGATTTCCTTTAATAAAATAATAGATTAAATCTAATCATGAATTTTAAAAGTTGAAAACCTACTTAACAGTAGTATGAACATGTAGATTATGAAATTATGAACCTAACGCAATTTGAACGGATCAAATTGGAGTTAAAACGGAGAAGTTATGGCTAAAACAAAATCAGTGGCAAATCTGTAAATAAGTGAAAACGTATTTTTGAAGTCAACTAAACGAAATACGCTTTTAAAAGAAGAGAGCGTAAGCTGTGAAATACGCAATGGACTTCAGGATCTAATTGGAAGAAACTGAGGGGCTCTTTAATAAAAATACCAGTGAAAGGGTATCTTCTAATCTGGGCCACAGATCTGAAAACGGACGGCTAAAATTGATTGGGTGGGGGAGGGGTGACCGGCGCTGTAGCCGACGGCGGCGCCATTGCCGGAAGACAGAGGAGGTCGCCGGCGTTCTTGAATAGGAGCCTACGGGACACAATCGCATGAAGCAAGGGCACTGGAAGATAGATAAGACCATTGCGAACTCGATTCTGCGATATATTGCATCTATTGGCGAACGGAGGCGGCGAGCGACGACCTATGGCGGTGGCGGATCTGCTACGGTGCGGGGAGAACAAGACAGCGCGAGAGAGAGGGAGAAAAGGGGTTGTGCATGCTCGCAACTTCAACGGGAATCTTGGGAACAAGCTTACCATGACGGAGGGGCGTCCAATCGGCTCGGCGACGTCGGCTCCTCCTGACAGGGTCCAGGCGGCGGCACTGAGGTTCCTGGCGGCGTGGCTGGTGCTCCTAGGACTTGGTGGGGACGGAAGGGGCATGGAGGATCGCTATTTATGGGATGACCTGGCGTAGCTCGCATGGCAGGGGAGGAATCAGGAGCGGCGCGGACACGGAGTCCATGGCAGCGGCGGTAGAGTCCGGCTCGGTGACGGACCAAGGTAGGAGGCAGAGCTGACGGCGGGCCCGGGGTGGCAGGGGGGAATCGGGAAAGGTCAGGCGTGGGTGCGCCTGCTGGCAGACCGCGACTGTCGGCCCAAGAGGAAGCGGCGCGCGAGGAGGAAGAGCTGGGTCTATGGAGCTGGGCCGACGCGAGAAACAGGCCACGCGGCGCTGGGGAGCGGCGGGTGACGCTGGGCCGTTGCGCTGGCGTGGGCCGAAGCAACGATGCGGCGCTGGGCTATGGGAATGAGGGGAAAGACTGAACTGAGCCTGCGCGGGAGGAAGAGAAAAAGATGGCCATCGGGCCAGAGAGAGGGAGGAGAGTTTTTTTCCCATTTTCCATTCCTTTTTCCAATTTCATTTTCAAAACCAAATTCAAATATGAACCAAATGCAACTTCAAATAAAGTTTTGAATATTCTTTTAGATTCTAATAAAAGTGAGCAAATTTTAGTGAGTTTTCAAAAATATTTTTTACAACTTTTTAAATTCTTTTATTTTCAATTTTTTTTCTTTTACTTCAACACCATTTTCATTTACCAAAGCAATTTTAACTATTTTAAATTTTCAATCAAAACCACTCAACCAAATACATCAAATGCAAGGGCTTGTACGCACAAATATGTTGCTAAACCTTATGATGAACTTTAATTTAATGAAAAAATTTATTTTCCTATATTTTATGAGCACAAAATTCAGAAATGAGTCATTTTATACCTATTTTCAAAAAAGCCAAATTTTAGGGTGTTACATCAACTACAATCTCTGATGAGCAAGAATAATATATTTATAATCACACATTAATGATGTTATTGGCATGGCATAATTCTAATGCTGGTTGCAAAATGCAAGAGATTTCCATCGATTATGCTAGTGGCGCTTTGCATCCTGCCGATGTGAAGTCTAACCTTGCAAAAGCAATAAACCAGATACTCCAGGTGACATGACTCGTCCTCCCATGTAGTTAATAACTAACTTGAAAATTACTTGCATTCCACTTCTCAAGTTTTCTCAAGTAGGAATGGAAAAATTTTGTGTCAGTTTATCCAATCGAGTCGTATTTTTGAACTATTTTGTTAAGTATAAATGCTCATTTCATTCATCAGTACTTCTGTGAATTTCTGTCTCCTTTTCAGCTTGTCCGTGATCACTTGATTCACTTCAAAAGAGTTGACCAGATGGAGATATGCCCGCCTGATTTTGCCCTTAATAAGTTTGTGCAACCCTTTGAAAGTAACAATGATGCTGAAGTTTTCAATAATAGTTTTGACGTACAATCTCCTTTATAAAAAAAATCACGCACATGATGTACATGCAAAAACTGACCGGCATTTTTGCATCCAGTCCTCCCTGTCCACCACCAATGATCTACCTACCAAAGTGCCAGCGATAACCAAAGAGCAACCGTGCAGAATCCTGAAGAGCACCGCAGAAGAGTGCATCAGTGAGGGCGAGCTGAAATAGCTTCTGCTGAAGAAGCCCAACCCGATATGCTACGATGGATTTGAGCCTTCTGGCAGCATGCATATTGCTCAGGTTAGACTGGACACATTTCTATATGTCGTCTGCTCGCCTTCAATTCAGATAGAAAGCACGCTCTTCAGCTTTGATTTTTGAATTCACATCACCGATTTGAATCTATTAGATTATTTAGGATCATAGTAATGTATACCTAAAAGACCATTAATTTTATCTTTGTTTCCAGGGAGTTGGAAAGGTGGTAAGTATTAACAAGATGCTTGGAGTTGGATGCCAAGTGAAAATTTGGATTGCTGACTGGTTTGCTCTGCTAAACCAAAAGATGGGAGGGAATCTAAATAAAATCCAAACTGTTGGCAACTATATGATTACAATTTGGAAAAAGCACTTGGCATGGATATGGACAGGGACAGGGTGGAATTTCTCTGGGCTTCAAAAGAGATTGATAAGCGCAGGGATGAATACTGGTCACTTGTATTTGACATTGCCCTGAAAAGTACTTTCAGCAGGATAGTCAGGTGCATATATACTCATCTGGACTGCATGTTCGTTCAGAGATTATGAACAAACAAAGGATATGGTTATTTGCAGTTTTATTACAGCCACAAATAAATAGTTTTAGCCTTAACTACTGCACAGGTGTTGTCAAATTATGGGTCGAGGTGAGAAGGAAGCCTTAACTGCTTCCCAGATCTTATATCCCCTCATGCAGTGTGCAGATATATTCTTCCTCAAGGTTTGTATGCCAGCACTAGTTATCCTAATAATATATATATTTAGTGGAAAAAAAGGAAGCCTGTTTAGTTTTGTTTTCAAGATAAAGGACACTGAACTTTTAATAAAAAACTTAAAATGTTATACTAGAACACATACAAGGTTTCTAGTACAAACTTAAAATTTACTTATGTTTCCTTCTGTAGGTAGACATATGCCAGATGGGCAGGGATCGAAGAAAGGTGAATATGCTTGCTAGAGAGTACTGTGAGAGCAAAAGTAGCGTTGCACCAATTATTCTGTCCCACCGTATCCTCCCTAAGTAGTCATATTTTGGATTTATGTTTCTATATGGTTCAAAAGTTATTGCTAGGTTTGTGGGATATAGTTTTATTCATTTACATCATCAATTATAGATATGCTACCAGGTATTAAACAAGGTCAGCAAAAAAATGTCAAAGCGCGATCTAGCATTGGCCATTTTTATGAAAGATGATGAGGTTTTTTCTTCTCCCTATATAGGTGTTTTTTTTAATTTATCATCAGTCGCTACTTGTTTCAGCATCATGACCACTTTTGATCATCTATAAGTCAGGTATACGATGTACCAAAGGATTCAATTATGTAGTTGAAAGAACACAACATCTACCAATCTTGAGATGCTCTTATAAGCATCTAAAATTAATCGATGTTTTATACCATTCTTCCTGTGGTCATAAGAATTTCATCATCAACTTGTTTACTGCAGTCTGAGGTCAAGCACAAGATAGAACAGGCTTTCTGTCCTCGCAAAATTATTAAAGGGAAATCCATGCTTGGAGTATATTGAGTACATTATTTTCCCTTGGTTCAAAAGGTTTGAGGTGCTTCGCAAGGAAGCTGACGGTGGTAACAAGTAATATTCTGCAAAAGCTGAAATTGTTTTCAAGTTTAATATAGATGATATATGAGAGGATGTAATGTTGATCTGCATAATAGCCACATAATTTTAATGTTGTCTCCATTTGTAACATTTGTTGATGTTAAATAGGACCTACAACCAAATAGAAGAACTCAATGAAGACTACAGTAGTGGCAATCTGCATCCTGATGATGTGAAGCGTGCTCTTGCAAAAGCAATAAACGAGATATTGCAGGTAAAGCTCCCTCCTGTGTTGCTAACCAGTGTACGTAACTGTGAACTACTCTCTCTGTCCCAAAAAAGAGTGTCACATAGGGTTTACTGCCAGTCAAACTTTGTTAAGCTTGACTAGATTTATACAAAAATATTAACGACATTTGTATCTCCAAATAAATTTATTATGAAAATACATTTCAACGATTAATCGAATGATACTTATTCTGCACCATAAAAATCAATATTCTCTTGTATATATTTGTTAAAAGTTTAAAGTATTTGAGTTGTCAAAAAGTGAGAATGACATTTCTTTGTGGGACGGAGAGAGTAGTCTTCAAAAATGGACATGTCGGAATTTACTTTCCCGTATTTCTCAGCTGTTCATTTATATATACTAGACAAATATACTTATTAGGTGACCTTATCAAATCTCTTTTTCCCAGCCTGTTCGTGATCACTTCAGTAACAATTCTGACGCCGAAGTTCTTCGTGGTACTGTTAAGGTACATTCTTTTCTTAAATAAATATAAAAAACCACCTGAATAAATTCTTGACAATGAGTTTTACTGTCACCTAACAGGGAATTCCGAACACCCTTTATCGATGCACTTTGTAAGACTGCGCAATTTCAGTCTTCGTGTCTCCTGATACTAACCTTATGATCTGAATTTCAACACTGATCGACTGCATCCAAGGGGAACTCACCACTGCTGCAATTTTGCTCCTTTGCAGGCCTACAGAAAAACAAATGGATTTGAAGTACAGAGTTCATCTGCACTTGATCATATTGTGAAGGAACTTGAACAGAGTAGTATCTGAGCTGTATGTAATATGTAGCAGCATGCCGTGTTTCCATAGCCACCCGTAAGACGTTGGGCAATTGCACAGTTGGCAAGTGTAGAAAACTTATTCTGTTGCCGCTAACACGTGGGCCTAGTCATGTCATGGAGACAAAACCAGCCATCTAAACCACCTAGGAGGTAGATTAAACGGTTTTAGATAAGTCACTACTATATAATATATTTTTTCCATCAATATTATTACCACTGGTTTGTAAATGAACCAGCTGTGATAGTTATCACTGTTGGTTTGTATTATGAGCCAGTAGTGAATATAGTTGTCACCGATGATTCATCACTAGTACACGATTGATTTTGGGTGGCGTCACCCTTCTTTTTTACGGAGACGGGCGTTTTGGTTGGCCACCTCGGTTATTCCCTGGCCGGCCGGCCGGCTGAGCGGCCGCCTCTGTTAACATTTAACCGAGACGGTTTCTTATTAACGGAGGCGGTCAACATAGGCATTAACCCTTTTTGCCCACCTCCAATAAGATTTATATACTAGTGCATATTACAAACCTGCAGTGATAACTGGAAGGGTTTTATCACCATATTGTAATATGTACTAGGGATAAAAAAGCTGTCCCAATAAAGAACCACAAACTAGCCTTGCTTCCCCTGCCCTCCACTCACCCTCTCTCTCTCCCACAAGTTGGCCCGGCGCTCAACGTCGGGCGATCCCTTCTCTCTGCACCCCCTCCATCTCCCCCATAGCAGTGGCATGAGGGTGTGACAGCCACGCGGGCGGCCCCTCTCTAGGCCATCGGTGGCCATGGCCCAGATTAGGGCGAGTATGGTGGCGGCGAGAGCAGTAGTGGTGGAGGTCCAGCCGAGGGCGGTGTCCTTTCGGTGTGCACGGAGATGGCAGCCTAGATCTAGGCATGAGCGGTGGTAGGCAGCACGTTCAGGGGATCTCTGTAGCTGATTAGAGAGGGTGAATAATCTAATTAAAATTTTCTACAACAACAAACACTAGGCAAACAGAGCTAGTCTTGCGTGCCTAGTGTGAAAAACTACACAACTTAGTAATCAAGAGTAAAGTAACTAAGGTTATGTGACTAGCAAGGCAAAACAAGCTAAACAAGCACCCTAGTACAAAAAATGCTAGCTTTACACTAGGAAATTAAATGAACAAATATAAAGAGCAAGTATAGGCTGGTCGAACCACACAAAGAGGATGATGCGAAGATATATCCCTGTTGTTCGGTGACTTGTCAGTCACCTACGTCCACGTTGATACAAGCCCATGGATCACTGCTCCTCCACAAAGCTCAACAGCCCTTCAAGGTTAGCTCTCGAAGCCTCATATCCACTAGAGTTGCCTTTTGCCTCTTCGTCAGGGATGAACACAAGAGCCCCTCACAAGCCCTCCTTTGGAGCACCTCACAATATTCAAATGAGTGCTTCACAAAGTCCTGCTGGCTCGAAGCCATCTAGGTGAGGGAACCATGAAGAGTAACAACAATCTCACAGTGAACACGATCACTTGTGCTAGTAGATGCTTACTCTCAAAGTAAATGCACTAGATCAACCGCAATTTCACCCAAATACAACCACAGCTAAGCAAAGGTGAGTGGAGGTGTTTTTTGAGCTCTAATGTGTGTGATATCGGCCAAAGAGTTCAGGAGAACTAAAAAGCATGACACACCTTCTATTTATGAACCCACTCAAGAAACGAGCCATTACTAATTTTCTGCACTGAAATCGTATTCACCAAAAAGCTCCATAAGCACTAGTCTTTAGACTAGGTCCAATGACTATTACAACGGCTACCACTACCGGAGACTGTGTATTTACCGAGTGCCCCGACAATTACCGAGTGTCAAAAGTCGGGGCACTCGGAAAAAAGTACTTACCGAGTGCCAACACTCGGAAAACATAAACACCCGGTAGTCAACCGCTTTACCGAGTCAGCACACTCAGTATATTCAGACACTCGGTAAAACTACAAGTTTACCGACGGGGTGCACTCGGTAAAAACGGTCACTCGGTATTAACGTGCCACGTCACCTAGGACAGCAACCGTGCCCAGACGGCGTCAAGGCATGACATGTTTACCGAGTGTTATGATCATACACTCGGCAAACATGAAAATTTTACCGAGTGTTGGGCAAATACACTCGGTAAACACTATCTTTTACCGAGTGTATTGGCCCAACACTCGGTAAAATTCAACCAAATTTCTTGTTTTTCCCTTCATTCTTTTTCCTCTATCCACATATGATATTTAGTACTCCATTCCAAAATATGGTGTTTATTTCGATTTATTTACTATATTTCACAAAATTTTCATTCTTTATGAAAATTAGGAACATATCGTGTGAATTTAATTGTAATAATTAAAATCGAACTCGATAAATCACAAGATTGGAAGAATTAACATTGAAGCATACATCTATGTTATAGAAAAAATTTCATAATGTTTTGGAAGTATTTTTACATTCGTCGCTGCCGAACCGGTACATCTCCCAAAGAGACGCTAAACATTCACAATGACGAGTAGGATTTCTATTAAGAGTGAAATTCAACATTATGATTTGAACTTGGAATTTTTTAGATAGTAAATAGATGACATGAAATAGTTCATGTGAAAGTTTGGTGAATTTTAGGATTAAATTGGCATTTTTTCTTTTTTGTTTTGCATGAAATAATGGATATTTTTACCGAGTGTGACCTCAAACACTCGGTAAAAGGTTAGCCACGGCCCACCTGTCTGCCACAGTGGGCTGCCATGCTTATGTTTACCGAGTGCCGTAGATCTGGGCACTCGGTAAACATGTACCAGGCCCACATGTCATTGGGCTGCGGTGCTTGAGTTTACCGAGTGCCGTACATCTAGGCACTCGGTAAACAGAAGCATTCAACAAGCCGTTTCTCCCTCAAATCGTTCACAGACACACACACACCGCACACGCCTCCCCACCGCCACGGCCGACTCCTCCCCTCCACCACCGCCGCCACCGGGCGGTCCCCCACAGCCGCCGCCACTGGAGAGACGGAGAGAGAGAGAGAGACGGAGAGAGAGACAGCGGCACCGGCGCACCGGACGACGATCCCCTCCGCCGACGCCGCCCCGTGCTCCCTCCTTCGCTCCCGTTCCCGCGAGGTGGGGTGGGGTGGGCCCCAGCAGCAGCGGCGACGGCGAGCACTCTCTCCCCTCCCCTGACCGCGGCCTCCCCTTCCGTACGTGCTCCCGCCGCACCGGTGGCGACAAGGGACCCCTGCCTGCTCCCGTCGACGCCAGGTACCTGCCCTGTTGCCCACCTCTCCCCTCCGTCTGGTGGCGCCGTGATGCGATGGAATGGAAATGGATGGATTAACCCTAAACCATTTTGAAGTGATGTATTGACGTAAACTGATTTAAGTTCAGTCATCCAGCAACTCCTAAAAGAAGAGATAAACCCTACCATACCTTACGAAAGCCAACTGAAATTGCACCATCACTTTCTGAAGCAGCTAGCTCCTGCTCCACCTTCTCAAGACCTTTGTTTATTGCTTGCATTTCTTCCGCAAGCAATTTCAGTTGGATCTGTGGGGATTAACAAATTCAATTGTTTCGTAACATACTTGATGAGTAGAAAGCTCATTATTCACCCAGAAGTGCAAAAGATAAGTTGATTGAAATACCTTGGAAGCTGCTTCCAAATAAATTAGGTCTTTGTCAAAATCAAGAAGTTCAGGCATTTTCTCAGCAAGAAGCTAGCGTGTATAGAAATGGAAAGAAGTTAGCTAAATTATGAATGAAAAAAATGACAGACTAACAGCCACAAAGCAGACGAATAAATCTGGCATGCAAGGAGCAAAGTGGAGTTGCCATGAAACTGGGTTAAAGGTAGATAATATTCATTGATTGGCATTATACAGTGTGGAACATTAGCATGCCAGGCCACTTTTACAAGCATGTGTGGTTATGATGTAAAACAAAAGTAGCACAGTGGCCAGTTGCCCACCTATATAGCACGTGTTTGGATAACTAGAACAAGACTAGTACCTGGACACAATCAGTTTACTGGGAAGCACCCATATTTCTGACTAAAACCATACTTTGCAGTTAACCAGTTAAGTTAGTCAGGACCAGATAACTCGTTTGAAAGTAGGGAAAATCAATCTAGCTCACCGACAACTCGTTTGAAAGCTGGGAAAAGCAGTCTAACTCACAATATCTTAACGATAACTCTAAACATAAACCCGCCCAGCACCATAGCGTCTACAACCCGGAGGACCCGCCCGAGGCATACAGTAACCTGAGCGTGCATAGTCGCCTCAGCGAGTACACGGCGATGGCGAGAGAGATCCATGGGCCAGAATTTGATCCGAGCACCGCTGACCTCGAGGGTGACATCGTCATGAGGTTGGGACCAGGTAAGCCACACGGGAGGTACTATATGGGCAACAGCACCATAGACACGGCCAACACTCAGACACTCGCCCAGATTAGAGCCCGGAGCACGAGTTCGAGCCCGGCCATACGCCCACGCTCACAGCCCCAGGTGGTAGCACTCCAGGTTAGTTCTGTTGCATTCGTTGTCCATTCATTTTCTACCCGTTCTTTATTTGCATTCTAACTATGTGATAAATAATTGTAGGCCCAGATTGAAGCCCTGCAGGAGTCACAGCAGGCCTCACAGAGCCAGTTTCAGGCCCTCCAGCTATCGCACCAGGCCGAGTTGGCACAGGAGAGGGCGCGAGTGCAGGCCCAGCTTGAGGCCTTCAAGCAGTAAAGGCATGGTACGAGTACATGGCCAGCTTTTCTCAGAGCATGGGCCAACCTCCACCGCCTCCGCCGCCGCCGATGATACCGTTGGTGCCTCCACCTCCGTGCGACGGCACTCCTGTGAGTCACTCTTCATCTTGAAAGGCTTTTTCAGTTCAGATTGTGCTACAGTCAACACTATCATGTTAGAACCTAGAAGAGAGTAGGATACATACATGTATAAGTTAGATTATTAGTAATATTGTTCAGACCTTGAAAGGCATCATGTTAGGTTCTACATGAGTACATAGGTGTTTGCCCAATTCATGTTCAGTCTACTCGACCATGTGTGACGATATCTTGCACATAGAGGAGAACTAAACAGCAACTAACTTGATATGTGTTATCTATTATATGCCTATATATTGATGTCACTGTTAACTAGTCTTTCGAAGGAATATTTGAATTTGGCATACTACCTTATGATTAATTGACAAATATGTTTATTTTCTTTTGCTCCCTCATTCCAGGGACCTTCTACAGCTGGATCGAACAACGATCAAGACTTGGACTTGTCTCCGTTTCTCGGTAGGGCTCCGACCATGTGACAGGACCATGTTTCACTTGTTTGTATGTTGAACTTAGAAGTGGGTTGAACTTTGTGGACTTTGGACATGTTGATGGTGTTTGTGGACTTTGCATTGTGCTTGTGACATTTGTTGTAGCTATATGTTGGTTATAATGAGTGGATGTGACATTTGTGGACATATATGTGATATATATTGTCTATCTGTTGGTAACTGTGATATTCTGTTATAATTGTTGTTAATTGTGGCTGGATATGCACTGAAACAAACAAAAAAAATACTGTGGACAAGTTTTACCGACTGTAACACTCGGTAATGGTGATGTTTACCGAGTGTTACACTCGGTAAAACAGAGAACAGAACCAAATTGGTTCTGATTCTGTTAATTTTGCCGAGTGTGCCATTTTTTACCGAGTGCCACGACCCCACTCGGATATATGTGCCATTTTTTACCGAGTGGAACACTCGGTAAACTATATTAGGAAAAAAATATTTGCGGAATTGTTTTAATCATGAAAATGGTTATCTGTTTACCGAGTGCTATGTCTAACACTCGGTAAACGACGCCGTTAACGGCAAGCTTGGGGACTGACGACCGTCACGTCGTAGTTGTTTACCGAGTGCCGGCGTAGCACTCGGTAAAATTTATTCTCCGAGTGCCCCGTTAGTTGACACTCGGTAAACTAACTTTACCGAGTCGTTGTTTACCGAGTCATGTTTACCGAGTGTGGCACTCGGTAAAAAATTTACCGAGTGTTTATCCATATTTGCCGAGTGTTTATCACACTCAGTAATTAATCAGTATCCCGTAGTGTACTTCAAACTAGTCGTCGCACTGTACAAACACTCCGGTGCAGTCAACGGTGAACTACTGATGTAGAGCTCCGGTGCTCGTTCTGACACAACCTCTCGCGAATAGATCCTCTCTGGATCGACTCTTTGGTGTGGACTTCGGTGCAGACTGTCAGACAGTCACTGTTCCATAGCTCCGGTGCTCACCTCTCCAGTGGCTCCAGAAGAAAACGTGCTCGGTTGTAGGCTGACAACAGCTCCTGCACTGAACGTTTAGTGGGAAACTCTGGTGCCCCACCAGAGGGTTCCAGCACCCTTACGATGATCAGACCATTTAGAATCCTAGCACTATTTTCCTTCTCTCTGGTGCCCACCAGAGAGCTGGCGCGAAGGAGGGTGTTACTGGCGAATCTCTAGCGCAGAGGAGGAGGATGGCAGTAGGTGTGGCTCCCTAACCTCTCTCCCTCTAATCATCCTCTCTCCATCTCCCTCACTATCCCTCTCTCCTCACAGGGTGGCACAGCTGTGGAGGATGGTTAGTGCAGCACAAGCAACAAGGTTTATTATTTTGACACAGAGACGACTCGATATGCGCCTTGGCACCCCAGTATTGTGGGGACAGGATAGATCAAGGCTAGTGGCGCACCGAGAACAACACTGGTTCTTTAGCTTTTTTATTTTTAATTTAAAATCGATTTCAAGATGCGAACGTTGTAAGACACCTGCCTCTAGTAATTCAGCTTCACAGGTAGTGTCCACATATGTCTTCGAAAATCATGATTTCAGAGGCTTTCCACTATAGAGCCGTGCACCTTACCCACCTCAGTTAATATTATATGTCCACCCTAAAAATCTGCTTCCCTGTACTGTGTGCCGTACTGGAAAGCATGCATGGCCCATTTCTATTGGCCTGTAAAAAACATTTGGCTTGTAAAAAAAAGATACGATGGGGCACACATTTGGCTCATCATGGCATGGCTCTCACTCGTACAATAACTAGAAAATAAACACAAATGTACATATATAATATTAAAGAGCCAAAATTTCATCTCATGTTTTTGTCCACCTCTACATGACTACCCAGACCGTGGAGAGTTTCTTCTAACCTACTGTTTTTACTTGACCCATACTTATGATCCATACTCATCAATTCGAACAACTTGCATCTAGCAATGATGGATACAGGTTCCGATTCCAATATGTATTGGATCGCGCCCTCCGTATTTCGTATGTGACCCAGACTCATGAGCCGCTCATACAATTTGGAACCAGTGGCGAAGCTACACCGTAATTGAGGGGATGCATCTATAAACAAGTATTGGAAACTTTTAAAAATAAATACTATTAACATGGTCAAAAAATGTTACCATAGGCAAAAATGTTACCTCATCTCGGTATTTCTATAACACAACTTTATTTAACGAGTGGCCAGGACCATGTAATTCCTATTGAGTTCTATTGAGTGGCATCCTAAGGTAATCCAGCAGGTAATGCCCGTGCTCCAATTTGGCTTCAGCACTAATCTCATGTTGCCAGGTCCACGGTCCGCTTCCTGTTGTCTGTGACAGAGCAACTAGTGCCATCAAAGTTGAAAAGCACGATGTAGCGAGATAATGGTCTTCTTGATGTTGGGGTTCAACTCAGCGACGTAAAGGACATCCTGTACCTGGAACATCTCATTACGTACGGACCCAATGCCAACGACTCGCATTTCTTTTTCCACTAGCTCCATAAATGTACCAAATGGGTGGCGCTTGAGTATAACCACCAGGAAACAGAGAGCCGTCTCCTGTGCAGTGAAATGGTGATCCAGAGTCATAGATGAACACGGCACGCATTCGCTGACCAGCATTATTTCCTCGAGCAACATTCATCATGTGTATAAAACTAGAAATTTGGAGACCACATTAATTTATCTGTACGAGCGATCTATCAGTTTAGTGCGTGACATAGAGTAAAGGCTGAAGTAACCAAGCACGTAAGAACAATCGACCACAGTAATCACCAGCAAAACTGACAACATGGTCCAGTACAAGTTTACCAAAAAAAAAAAACAAGACAACACAATGAAACAAAAATTGAAACTATTCTATCTTATTACCTTGCCTAATTGCCTAAATAGAAACAATGAAGTAGGTCAGTGACATAGGTTTTCCAGTTCAGGACATCATAAGTAAGCAAATATATGCAAGCATAAATGGATGGTATGAGCGTAAACGGCATAGCTAGTGGGAGATCACTCAGTGAGCACAAGAATCCTAATTTACTTCTACTAGATAAGCACAACTCTAGTAATTTGGAAAAAAAAGGACCACATCCATATGTATGGACTTTTAATGCTGCAATATGTCACTGATGACAGGTTCCTTCTATCTCTTCTCTAGCTTATTGGGAATCCTAGTTGTCGACGTAGCAAAGATGAAACTTTCAGAGATGCCACACAAGCAAATTGCCACCTTATATGTAAATGATTCACACAGTCGAATCATATGACCATGGAAACCGGAAGAGCATACAAGAGACCTACAGTACTTGCTATGAAATTGGAACATGAATAAACATATGGAAAACATTAATTCAACATCTTCATTCTAAGCAGTGAACAATACATACTTGGCAGTTCCTAAATGAGAAAGTTTCTTCCATAAAAGAAGGGCTATTTGACTATATATAATTGGCAGTCTTCCATAGAACAGGGCGCCGTTTCCACAAAAAAAGAGGTGTTACCGGTGCCATAGTTCATGTAAGATTTTGGGGCAGCACTTTATTTTCCCCCTTCGACATGTGCTTTATATATTGCCATGATGGGAGCCCGGTTCATTCACTCCTTCGCCATCTGCTTGTTCTTCATCTATACACAGAACAAAATCAACCTATGGAGACTTCACGGAGGAGCCTCTATGCAGGGGTCGTCATTGTCCTCCTGCTCGTCGTCGTCACGGGCCGTGGTACGTTCACACGCATAAGTATATATAAGGAGTCGTAAGCAGTAATCTTTGTCTGATGCTTTTGCTAACGTTCGCATGCATGTGCGTCTTCTCACAGAGATGGTACCTATTCACCCAACCTCAATCGATGAGATCAAACTACCCCCATGCTATCATTGGAGCCGTGACTTTAAGGGGGATTGCGTTTGGAATCATATTTGCACAGATATTTGCCTACACCAGGATCCCTACAATTTTATTCGCGGCAAGTGTCGTGGCTTCCCTGGTAAATGCTTCTGCCTCTCATGCTGACGCATAGTGGCAGTGGCGGTGGACCTATAATAAATGGTGTTGCCTTCGTGTAATGTTGTTTGACCCATCATTTGAGAAAAAATTGGCTTGTGGAAATAAAATTGCTGGAGCTCTACACAAAAAAATTGTTTTTTCTCAAGCGTGATTATCATTTTTGTAGTAATGGTACCCGATAGTATAAGCACCACGCTTACACTATATGATACTACTATAATCCTGCACGACAATTAGACTTGAGCATCCACTAAGGGATCAAGAACATGTGCTATGAAATAACTAATTATGCTAAACAAGGCTTATATGATAGTACTATAAAATAGAGATCAACACTACTACACAAAGTAAGTCATACTTGAACGAGTAAAGCAGAACGTAATATACTGAATACTTGATAAATTTTACAAATTCGAGCAAGCTTGACTCAACTTTAACTCCCACTAAACTAGCCTAAGCTAAACAGAGCTAGTAAGAGCGGTACTTCTTATTTGTTTTCTTATTATTGTGTCATCACCCAACGGTTGTTCCTACTAAAGTATTCAAAAACGCCCCTTGAAGCTCGCCACAATGATAGCTTGTATTATTTTGTCTTGTTTCTTTCTCCAGACTCCTTGCCAGCAACAACACTACTATAGAAAGGATTTGTAGCAATGCCTCTTTTTTTTGTAGGGGCGCCTCAATCATGGTTCCCAAACGAGCGGCCGCCCCTACAAATCCATTTGTAGGGGCTGCTGGTATTATTAGCCGCCCCTACAAATAAACGCCGAATTTTAAAAATGAAGTACTAAAATTTGAATTTTTCAAATGTTCTCGGATGTAGAAATGACTAAAATAAAAGTTGTAGATCTTGAAAAGTTATAGAACTTTATTGTTTACAAATTTTTCATTTGAAATCATTTACTATTTTAAAATGTTGTTTATAATTTAATTTTTAAATTATTGTAGAAGTCTGATTTCTCTTTTTGATATCGGGCTAAAATTTGTAACTAGTCTTTCTCCCTCATACTAACTTCAAATTTGATGATTTTTTTCCTAAAATTTTCTAAAATCATGCTCTATCACGCTAATATTTTGGTCATCTTTTCTTGTCACTTTGTTTTATCAATATGAAATTTGAATTTAAAAAAATGGCAACTTCAAACAATATTTCGAAGGAGTAAATGATTTCAGCTGAAAAAGTCATGAACATAAAAGTTGTAGAACTGATCAAGATCTAGAACTTTTATTTTGGTCATTTCTTCATCCAACAAAGTCATGTAAACATTGTTCACAAATGCACCAACGGCATCTAAACTTGTCAGAGGGTTCAGGTGCCCTTGCGATGAGCAGACCGCTCTAAAATCCCAGTATTCCTTCTCTCCAGTGCCCACCAAAGAGCTTGTGTGAAGGAGGGTGGCACTAGCGAATCTTTGGCGCAAAGGAGGTGGTCAGCGGCAGATGTGGCTCCCTAACCTCTCCCTCTCATCACCTGTCTCGATCTCCCTTACTATCCCTATCTCCTCATAGGGTGGCACGGCGGTGGAGGATGATGAGTGTAGCATAGTAGGCAACAAGTTTTATTTTGACAGAGACAACTCGATACGCGCCTTGGTGCCCCAATATGGGAGGGTTAGGAAATTTCTGGGCTATGGTGCCTCAATCCAGCAAGCTTCCTGTTTACACCAAAATTTGGGAAGAACACCGGAACTCGAAGCTTCCAAGATTGTGTCATCAAGGAATCGATTGCATAAGAATCAATATCAGCGGATTCAGATGCGGAACTGGGATCGGCTCTCTTCGGATGACATCAGCAGATAACGTCAATGAGCTACAATTGGCATCGAGAAAAATATGTCGGACTCTACAAAAAGGAAAAGAATAGGATCCAAGTTATCTTAAGTTAGGAATGTTTTCTTTTATTCCAAAGATCATAATGAGTCGTGTTTGAGTAGGATTCATATTTAGGTACTGGGTATAAATGTTGGACCCCGGCTATTGTAAGGGACATCCAATCAATCAATACCAATTACTTTTTTCGGCTTTACGCCAACCCTTAGGAGTAGGGGTACTGTAGATCTGGGCGAGTTCTTCAACAAACATGGCTACATCGATGCGGTCAACCTTCGGCTTGTCTATAAGTACCGTCATGGCTTATACTTATGTTTGTAAGGCTGCATCGGTCCGGCCAACCTCTTACGAGCTCTAGTATAAGCTAGTTATCGATCCTTATCTAGTTCAAGTACGGCTGTATCGGCTAAGTTCGACCTCCACTACTCGAATTAGATTAAGGTCTAGTTATCGGCTCTACCTAAGGGTGGCTTCCTTCGGGTAGATTCATTAAGTTACCGATATTGCTGAATTCTTATTGTCATTAGTTTCAGCAATATCAACCTGCCCGATCGAGATCGATCTGGATCGGCCTCACATCCTTTTAGTCCATTGTTTATTTTGCTATATTATGTTAATTTTTACTTCAAACGATGGATTATGTTTTACCGGCTGTTCTACTTCGATCTTGATCGTGCATAGTATGCGGTCAAGGCATGTCTGATCTTGAGTAGGTTTACTAGCTAGTTGAATCTAGTCTATAGCTCGCTATTATGGCTGTAACGATCCGGTCGTTCCCCACTGTTAACACTTTCGATCGGAGGATGTTAGCTGGTAGATTTGCTTTCGACCAGGCATGACCTTGGCTGTTTGCTATGCCTACATCGGCTAAATAGCCAATCGCTCGTACTTTAATGCTTATAGTGTGTCTTCATGATTCTATTAAATGTGAATAGATCTGTTTACTTTACAAATTTGATTTGTTGTCCTTATTATGGCTGCCATCGATCCAGTCGAACCCCACTATTAAGGATAACAGGTTAAGTCTGATGAGTTTATAGATCTATCCGTATTGAATAGTCAATTGTTCACATGCTATAATCCCTTTTCTACCTGAATCGGCTATTTTAGTCGATTCGCCTGCGCTTTCACAGATATGGCACGCTTTCATGAACCTGTTGAAGTATGGTCGGTTCTACGAATTTTCTGGTTCTAGACTATCATCATCATCATAGCTGCATCGATCTGGTCGAACCTCACTGTTGACGGTAATAGGTTAGATCCAGACAGTTCGTAGATCTGTCTATATCAAACAGTCGATTGTTTGCGTGGCATATCCCTTTTCACCAAAATCATTGGTTCTACACCACGTATTGATCAAATCGAATTTAGCCAGTGATGCATCTTTGACGTATACATGTTAATAGCTTAACTGAAAGGATCATTAGAACTGGATGCATCGTATTGGTTTCTATAAAATCAATCATGATCCGCAAGCGTTACAGTTTTTAACAGCCGATTTCTTCTCGTATCGGCTGTTTAGTCGATTTTCCCATCTGGCTGCTTCCACAGCGGCACACTTGGAACTATCTGGACAAAACCAGCACGTTCCACCATAAATTACTGATAAACTTTCTCTCATTATCAATTGCAGGTCAAATTGACTGGCACGCCTTCGGAAATTCACAGGATCGGCTGGTCCTGCGTCGAAGCCAAGCGGATCTGCGGGCTTACTCCAAGCAGATCCTTCTGGCTTGCTGCGTGTTGACATTTTTGTGTCGACACTTCCCTACCAAGGAGTGCAGCAGGGTCGGTTTTGGGCGCAGCCGTGATGGCGGCAAGCTTGCCACATTGGCGCACAAAGAATGACACTAGTTCTGTTGTTTTTGTTATTTTTAAAATCGATTTCAAGATGCGAGCATTCTAAGACACCTGCCTCTAGTAATTCAGCATCACAGGTGGTCTCCATATATGTCTTCGAAAATCACGATTACAGAGACCTTCCACTACAGAGCCGGGCACCTTACCCACCTCAGTTAATATTATATTCCTGCCTGTAAAAATCTGTTTTCCAGTAATGTGTGCCGTACTGGAAAGCATGCATGGCCCATTTCTACCCACCTGTAAAAAATATTTGGCTTGTAAAAAATGGATACGATGAGGCACGCATTTGGCCCATCATGGCAAGGCTCTCACTCGTACAATAACCAGAAAAAGTACACAAATCTACTTAATAGTATGAAAGAGCCAAAATTTCATCCCATATTTTTGTCCACCTATATCTACCTACCCGAATAGTGGAGAGTTTCTTATATCCTACTTTTTTTACTTAGACCTATACTTATGACCCATACTCATGATATGAGTACGACCAACTCGAGTCTAGCAATGGTAGATATAGGGTCCTATTCCAATTTGTGTTGGAACGTGCCCTCCATATTTCGTAGGTGATCCGGACTCATGACCTACTGATACAAGGTAGAACGACATGTTTAGCGATAATATACACACTGATTCCTGTACATATTGAGTTCAATTGCAACACACAAGAACGTTTGTTAGTAAAGCTAATTGATGATCAGCCATTGCAATGAAACTTTTGCAAATATTTAGATTATTTCAACTGAACATTGAGATAGTTACTCCTTTATCACTCACTACTGGAAACAGAGGCTTTGCCGAGTGTCAAAAATCGGGCACTCGGCAAAGGACTTATTTGCCGAGTGTCAGACTCTCGGCAAAGGCTGCTCCGCGTAATGGTGTTTGGCCACGGCCTTCTTTGCCGAGTGCCTGCTGTTAGGCACTCGGCAAAGAATTTTTTTTTTAATTTCTTTGCTGAGTGTCTCAGCTCTGACACTCGGCAAAGATTTAATTTTTTTTAAAATGTCTTTGCTGAGTGCCTTGTTAAGGCACTCGGCAAAGAGGAAATTTTAAAAAAAAATTCAAAACCCTCTTTGTCGAGTGCCTTATTCGAGGCATTCGGCAAAGACCCCCTTTGCCGAGTGCCATGCCCCGGCACTCAGCAAAGTTTTTTTTTGCCTCCAAATTTTATGTGCAGCCCTTTTAAGGCACCAGGAACTCCTAGTTAGAATTTGGGGATTTTTTATGGCTTTTTGATATATTTAGTTAATTTATTTCTTTTACTTGAATTTTTTTGAAAAATATAATTTTGAACTGCATGTGGCATGAATACTGGAATTTAATGATTCAAAAAATGATAGTCATGTTACTGAGTGTAGTGTGAGGCCGTATCCAGGAACGGACCCAAAATTTCGGACATCTTGTTCACGAAACATGACCGCGAATTTGCGTGCGAAGTGTTTTTAAACTCTATAAAAAGCAAACGAAGTCCGAAAATCATGAAACTTGTTGAGATGTCGTGATATCATATGTGGAGGCTATGATAAAAAATTTAGAAGTTTTCATGCACGTTGTCTTCGAGTGTCTACTTGCGAGGTCCCGTGAGCCTTCCACATGTTCCGCTTCCTCACCAACGTCTAGTGATTTGCCCCGAAGGGCAAAAGTAAGTAACTTTATATGTTATCACCATTACTTCATATGATATGATGAAAAAAAACTAATAATTTTTCTTAATCACTTGTGCAGGAACTGGGTGGTTGTGTCGGGTGGTAATGCACGGCTAGTCAACGACATCCTGGGTCTTCTGTGCAGGCAACACTTCCCCGGCATTATCACGTTTGCATCGAAGACGGAGCCGGCCTACTCGTTTGACCACTATGTCGTCGCCACCGATGCGGAGTACCCCAACAAGGCGGCGTGGGTGAAGGCAGAGCTTTGGGTAAGTCTCCCTCGCACAACATTGCTCAATACGTCGCATTCATTGGACTTTTCTTGAAATAATGAATGGATACATCGCTTTTGTATGTAGACTTATTACATATGCGAGGAGGGATTTGAGGCCAGGGCGGAGCAGGTGACTACCAAAGCCTGTAAAAAACTCGTCTCCGACATGCATCACGAGGTGCGCATCCAGGCCATCGTAACCTACTACGGGTCGAAGCTTGGAGAGAGGAAAACCAAGAAAGACGCAAGAGAGATGCAGCTGACCCGGGAGCAGTACCTTGAGGTAAATGAAGAACATCAATATTGATTCGTTTTGAGATTAAGTTGGTTTAATTTGATCTTCTTATATGTCCAATACTTGATGACGTGTAGATGATTCCCTGGTGGTGCCAACCGTATCCCGAGTGCTGGGCGATGATGGTGGACAGGTGGTTCACGGAGGACTACCTCAAGATGCACAGGGATGCCCGAGACCGTCGTTTGCAGATGCAAGGTCCAGCACACCATCAAGGTAGCCGCAACCTCGCCGGATACAAACAAGCATGGGTACGCAAATTCATTTATCTATTGTGATGCTCAGTTTTGCCTGATTTCTAATCATCGTGCTATCTTTCTCCCAGTCGGCGTCACATAGTGGTCAGGCTTGCTTGGACTTCCAGGCATGGTGTATGGCCCACAAGGGCAAGGCGACGCCCGATGTCTCCATCAACCTGGAGGACCCGCCCGAGGCATACACGAACCCGAGCATCCACTCCCGCATCAGTGAGTACACTGAGGTGGCAAGGTCGCTCCATGGGCCAGGCTACGATCCGAGCACCTAGGACTTCGATGGAGAGGCCATCATGAGGGCGGGGCAAGGCAAGAAGCATGGGCGGTGCTGGCTTGGCGACGGCGTCATTGACACGGCCTCTACTCCCTCTCTCTCCTAGATCCAAGCACGGAGCACGAGCGAGAGCCCGACCATTCGCACACGGCCGACCGCTGCACAGCACCGGGTCGACGCACTCGAGGTTATTCCTGTTTTACTCGTCACACATTGATCTTTACACACCTTAATTAGCTTTGCATTACTGAAACATTGGAGTGAAATATTGCAGGCCCGGCTGGAACAAGAAATGAGGCAACGTCTGGAGCTGGAGGTCGGGCACCAGAGGATGGTGGCCCAGCTGGAGGCCGAGCGGGCCGAGCGGCAGGCCCAGGCGCAGAGGCTGATGGACATTACGGAGTTCCTACAAGGACTTGGGCAACATGTGGGCTTCTCTCCGCCACCTGGGCTGTTGGTTCCACCTACGCCTCCGCGTCCTGCAGGTACAGCTATTCCTGTGAGTATGAAAGTTTTTTACTTTCGCTTGTGCTTTGCTTGTATGGCCTCTACCTTCCTAGATTAGCTATCCAAATAATCTTGTCTCACATGCAATCTTTTCTCCTTTGTGCAGTCTCCATCTGACGGTGGCTCGAATAATCCACCTCATGCACCTTCGAATGATGGAGCTGGGCCTTCACCACAGTCGCCTTGGCCGAGATGAGTGCACGTTGTATTTTTTTCATTTGTTGTTCACTTTGTGATATACTTGTGATGCACTTGTGGACTTTGATGGACTTGTGAATTTATTTGGATGGACTTGAGCACTTATTATTATATATGTGATATATATTGTGATGGATGTGATATGTGCAGATGGATGTGTGGATGGATGAGATATATATGTGATGGATGTTTGTATGAATTTATTTGTCATGATAGAATGTAAAAAAAAAATTAAAAATTGCAGTTTTGGGTCACTTCGCCGAGTGTTGCACTCGGCAAAGGACCCATTTGCTGAGTGCAATGGTCACAGCACTCTCAAAGCTAAAAAAATGGGTGTCCAGAAGACCATTTTTCCAGCTTTGCCGAGTGCTGTGACCATGACACTCGGCAAAGAAATTTTAAAAAAAATTCAAACTTTGCTGAGTGTCGGACAGAGGGCACTCGGCAAAGTTTTTTTTTTAAAAAAAATTCAAACTTTGCCGAGTCCCGTAAAGAGGGCACTCGACAAAGAAATTTAAAAAAATAAAAATAAAAATCTTTGCCGAGTGTCGTACAGAGGGCACTCGGCAAAGAAATTTAAAAAAAAATAAAAATAAAAATCTTTGCCGAGTGCCGTACAGAGGGCACTCGACAAAGAAATTTAAAAAAAATAAAAATCTTTGCCGAGTGCCGTACAGAGGGCACTCGGCAAAGAAATTTAAAAAAATAAAAATCTTTGCCGAGTGCCGTACAGAGGGCACCCGGCAAAGAAATTTAAAAAAAATCTTTGCCGAGTGCCGTACAGAGGGCACTCGGCAAAGAAATTTTAAAAAATAAAAATCTTTGCCGAGTGCCTGAAGGTTGGCACTCGGCAAAGAAATTTTGTAAAAAAATATAAAAACTCTTTGCCGAGTGCCCGAAGGATTGACACTCGGCAAGGAAATTTAAGAAATAAAAATAAAAAATCTTTGCCAAGTGCCTGCTAGGTTGGCACTCGGCAAAGTGACCGTCAACGGGACCAGCGCCGTGACGGTCGCTTTTCTTTGCCGAGTGTCCCCGGGGCACTCGGCAAAGCCTTTGCCGAGTGCCCGATAAAAGACACTCGGCAAAGAGTGTTTTGCCGATCAATTTTTTGCCGTGTGTTCTTTGTCGAGTGCCGCACTCGGCAAAGGCTTTGCCGAGTGCAATCTGGCCTTTGCCGAGTGCCTCAGGCACTCGACAAAGAACCTGAATCCAGTAGTGACTCGCTAGTTGTATCATCATTGAATGTGTAATTAACACTGAATGATTATTTCATTGCATTGAAACACAAGTTGTGTCTACATCATCTGCATTACCTTTAACTTGATGCATCTATGTACTTTGATGTTTGTCGGCACTTATTTGTCAACAAGCTCCCAGTGTAAAAAGACCAATGTATGTCTAAATCCGATTGCGATCTCCACAAGTCTGTAAACGCCTTCGTGCTAGGGTTGTAGAATAGAAGGGCATCTCGAAAATCATAGCTATTCTTATTTTGTCTTGTTTCTTTCTCCATCCTCCTTACTAGCAATAACATTCTTCTATCACCCAAGACATCGCCCAATAGCTTTGTAGTCCATGTGTACTTTTTAGGCATCTGTATCGTACACTCTTTGACCCACACACTCTTGTCTGGATCAACTAAGAGCCATATGCTCACATCCTGGTCACTGTCCACGTGTGCGTCAACCATAGCTAAGGTTCCCTTGATCTCGACTAGAGCAATGCACCATATCTCCTCTGCCTTGTGGTGCCTCATCAATGTGGGGCCAATAATCACCTCCGCCTTCCACTCTTCCCTCTCGAGGTCGAAAGTGGCTATGCGGTTCCAGCTTGGAGCTGTATCATCTTCACCATCGACGTCACCACCAATCTCGAGCTTGCAAGAGATGCAGTAGAGAAACCCATTGACTATGGCCTTCTGATCACAGCCTGGGCCGGTAACAAAAGGCGGTGCTGACCTTCGCCTCCATGTCGGTGGCTCTGTGCTGCCACCGTCAATGATGGTGGCAACCTCGGTGAACATGTGGCCACCGCCGTCGTCATTCCACGACAAAGGTTCCTGCAGGCGGATGAACTTGAAGGCGCCGGACGGCGCGGCACGTCCAAAGCTCGTGGAGTAGGTGCAGCCCCGGGGAGGTGGTGGATCGCTCCCGCTGAAGTCGACGGTGAACGCTCGCCCGGCCGCCGGATCGATGACCATGCCACCTTGCCGCGATAAATGGTTTCCGTCAACGCAGATGAGGTCTGGCCGCGTGGGCAGCGGCGTGCTCCTCGTCATCTCTAACGCCCTGACCACGTTGCCGTCCATGTCCATCACCCGCACCTCCGGCGGCCAGGCTTTGTATAACACGCCGACGAGGTGCGGCCCGGCGCGAGATCTCTGCACGGCGACGAAGGCAGGGTTGGCGATGAGGGCGCACCAGCCCTTGCAGATGCACCGGAACCGGCACAGGGTCTTCGCCGGCAGCCTGGCTAGCACCTCGAAGACGACGTCCTCCGGCAGCAACACGCCGCCGTCATGCTTTGTTCGTTTTGCTTCCATTATCGTTCGGGTTTGTTCCTCGCCATAGATGGAATTATTTTCCGAGATATATGAACACAGCCCGGCCGGGTCAGTTGAGTTGGAGTAGAATACGGAGTCCGATCTGTTTCCAAATTCCAACGATGCAACAAAGGACGGAAAACGACGGACCCAGCTAACAAAAAATCTGTTGTAATAATAGAGAACGTGCAAATTAGTAGTACAACTCTTGGAAAATTAATTACCAGGCCACGGATATATATCACCAGAATCACCAAGACCCATGCAGCGAATACTAGTCTATACCTCTAAATAAACCATCAGTTACAATTATTGTAGATCCACCCCGCAATTTGCCTGCTCCGCAGAGATAACCTTTACTCCATCAAGACCAACAAATGCACCCAGAAATGCAACATCACTAATACAGAATGTTCATCACCACCGGGTCCAGACCCCTCATCACCGCCGGTTTTGGCCCTTGGCGGTGAAAGTTGTTGGTCATACCGCCGGTTGTGAACAGGCGATGATGATAATCTATCACCACCGATTCGGCCGGCAAAGATTAGGATTTCCATGAATTCCAAAATCGGGTCAAAAAATAGGTCCAAAATTTGATTTAATCCCGTGATATCACAAGTCACGCGATTTTTCATATGAATAGCGCGCGGTCGTGGATTTCGAACCTTAGACCTCTGTCCTTGCGCGTAGCTGTTCAAACCACTCCACACCTAAGTCACTTGTGTCTATATGGCATATTCATTCTCCTGGTATTCACTACTCATAATTTTGAAATGAATATTTAAGACCCTAAACGACTTCGGTTGATAATGTCATCAACTACAAAGTTGTTGTTTTGATCGACATCTACAACTTTGATGTTGGTCGTTTCGCCATACGAGGTCATTTGAACAATCAGAATTTAAAAGTGTGGGAACTTCAGCCATACTTGGGACCTCAAATTATTTCAAATGAAAAAACTCATCAACTATAAAGTTGTAGTTCTCATCGCGATCTACAACTTTGGTTTTGGTCGATTTTCCATCCAAGGTAGTTTGGAAATTTTAAATTTCAAAATTTTAGAATTTCAGATACAAATTTGAGACTATAAATGGTTTCAACTGAAAAAGTCATTAACTACAAAATTGTAGATCACATCGAAATCTACAACTTTGCTTCTGATCTTTTTTTCATCTGAGACAGTATGTACAATTCGAGAAAGTTGAATTTTAAAATACAAGAACTTCAAACGGAATTATGGGACCGTAAATGATCTCAAATGAAAAAGTCATCAACTACAAAATTGTAGATCACATCGACTTACACAAATTGGATATAAAGTTTGTTTTCACCCGACTTTGTTTGAAAAATTTATGAATTTTGTTGTGCTGCAAGCATAAGTCCAGCCGTTGGTGAAAGTGATTTTTACCACCGGTTCGTAACACAAAGCGGCGGTCAAAAATGCGTCGCCATCACTACCGGATGCCAACACAAACCAGCGGTAGTGATTGGTTATCATCGCCGGTTCGTGTTACAAGCCCGTGGTGATAATCGCTCCTATCTTCACCAATGTTTTGTAACATGAAGCGATGGTGAAAATAATTTCACTAACGGTTCATAATACGAACCGACAGTGATGATTATCACTGCCGGTTGTTAACAAACCAACAGTGAAAGTGGTGGCGGTGATTATCAATTATGTCATTCTCTCTCCTTACTCTACCAAATTCAATGGCTAAAATTCAATGTATCTGCACCTCACGTCCCGCAGTCGTTGTTGGTGATGCTTAAACTCGTAATCCTACCACCAACATATAAACAAAATGAACAAATATAAACACCAAAACGTAGAATTAGGGATTTTAACTTACACCTTCTAGAAGTTTTGGTACAAGCATTTTTTTGCATATCACAAACCTAAATGCATGGAGAAATTCATAGAAAGGCGCTTTCCAAAGCTGATTTGCGCAAAGGAACAACAAAGGCCCCCATCAACTCATCTCAACCGGGGCAAAGCACCACCAAGGAGTGATCCAGGTCCAGCCCAAAGCCTGACACGCGAAGGCGGTGGCCAACGGCTGCAATCAAGGGTGGCCGACCCTAGGGGGCGGGGCCCCCTGTGGGCGCCTCTATGCCTCTCCTTGCTCTGGCAGTGGCATGCCTCCATGCTAAGGTGGTGCAGCCCTGTCCTCGCGCCAAGAATAGCTTGAAGTACCGTCATCCTCCCTGTATAAATAGAGGGGTAGAGCTCCCCTCTAGACGACACATGAAGAGAGCAAAGAAGAGAGGGAGAGCTTCATTTCTACTTAACTTCAGCTAGAATAAGAATGGGAGTGAGTGAGGAAAGAGTTGGATAAGTGCCGGGGCTGTCGGCAACCTCTCTTAGTGTACTCGCTGCACTTAGCAGAAGCATGTCAGAGCTAGCAACTCCTCCGCTTGTACCTCTGTGAGCGTCTTACTACTTGGAGTAAGAAGTTCATGTTTAACTTTGGTGTCGATTTCTTAAGAAGCTACCTTTGTTCATTATAAACTTGTGGGTTCGTTGTTCGTCCTTGTGGCGAGTACTCTAGTAGAAGGGCCCTGATAAAGATGGATAACCCTTGCATGCACGCTAGAGTAATAGTAGATATCGTAGATGTGGTGTCTAGGCTAGAAGCTATCTTCGTTGGACTCGTTCCCCACGGTTGAGGGGTAGGCGGTAGGTGGTGATAGCCATGTCCGTCCGTCGTATTCCCCTACGTCCGGGTTCAACATAGAGCTACAGGCCGGAGGTACTTGACATACCAGGTATAAGCCGGTGCCCAAAACAAGTCTATAGTATCAAAGTTATCTTCGTTTAGGATATCTAACCTTACAAAAAACTCACTACCTAAGCTACCTCTCACTTATTTTCTTTAGGTGAACTAGTTAAGAGACTCACACATCCGTTCCTTTTGGAAAATACGATACCCTGAATACTTCCGGGTGAAGTGCTACAATGGTGTATCCGTGCGCTTGTGGATTCCTCTGCTTTCGCTAAGGAACACCAACAATCATTTCTAGCGCCGTTGCTGGGGAACGGTTGTCGTTTTTGTCTTCAAACCTAGTCCACCTGTGTATCTTTTATCTTGCCTTTCTTTTCCTTTTTATTCTTTTCCAATGGAGCACCAAACAATTCATCAACTTTTTGCCCCCAAGGGCGAGTTCTTAGAGCCACCACAATCCTCGAAGCCAATCACAACTTCTAGCTATGAAATCTGCCCTAGCTTTATAGCCATGGTTTGGGAACAAACCTTCTCGGGGATCGATTATGAAAATCCTTACCATCACCTTAGGGAATTTGAGCAACTCTATGCTTGCCTGACCATTTCAGGCATGTCACAAGACATATTTCGGTGGAAGTTGTTTCCTTTCTCACTTGATGAGAGGGTGAAACAATGGTACACCCATAACGTAGGGAAGGTAGCTGGCGATTGGGAAGAACTAAGGAATAGATTTTGTCTCGTATTCTTCCCTATATCTCTAATTGCTGCCCTACGACAAGAGATCCTCAATTTCCAACAAAAGGAGAAGGAAACCATAGGTGCAGCCTAGGATCGATTTTCAATCCTAACACATTCCAGCCCAGACGTGTCTATACCCAACCATGTGTTATTACAACATTTTTGGTTAGGGATTAGCATGGAGACTGCCCTACAACTTGACATAACTACTGGAGGTTCATTCACATACAAAACCACTAAGGAAGGAGAAGCCCTCTTAGATCGAATTCTAGAGAACACTCCTCCCTAAGAACCCCTCCGTGGGGAACCTATGTTAAGTCATGAGGAAGTCTCTTTGTCTAAGGCCGAACATACACCTTCCACCTTTCGAGGATGTCCTTTTCCAAGATATTGGAAATACTTCAAATTATTCTTGTCAGAAGAGGCCACCAGTCCCTATCACCCCTTTGGACCCAGTAGACAAAGAATTCCTTAAAGAGTCCATTAGGGAGTTGACCACCATTATGAGCAAAGAATGGGTAGAAGAAGTGGAGTTTTTGTCTAAAGCAGTTCAGATTCACACCCCCTCTCTATTCATTCAATGCAACATTCATGACAACATGGTGGGTGTGCGCTATAATCCAACTGTTGGGGCAAACATAATGTCTACATCTTTCGCATCCGCTTACTTCTGTAATGAACCTCTTGTTCCAATAAACAATTCACTTAGGATTGCTTCACATTCTAATTTGAAAGGACTTGGGCTCCTACATAATATAACAATATATCATGGTAAAATCAAAATGGTTCTCGATTTCCATATATTCGACACCAAAGATTTTGACATCATGATAGGTCACCCCCTAGAAAAACTTTTTACTAAACCACCCAAAATAGGGGAGTTGGATGTTAAGTTAGGGAGAGACACTTTCACAATTCCTATCACTCGAGCTAAAAACTCCGTGGCAGACACTCTCCCCTACCATGAACTACCCAAGGAAGTCATGTCGGTATCACCATTCAAATCTCCTGAGTCATCCTGAGAAAAAGATGCTAATCTCTTTATAGAAGAAGAGGACGACCTGGGCGAAACCATTGTCCTTCCTCAAGAGGAAGCACCGACATGACCTCCCGTTGAACTTAAACCCCTACCCGCTGGCCTGCCTTATGCTTTCTTGAATGGCAACAAAGAAGCTCTAGTAATCATAAGTGACAAGCTTACTGATGAGGAAATTGCCAAACTCATCGCCATCTAAGAAAAACAAAGGTCAGTTTTCAGGTATTCACTCCAAGATCTTGAGGAGATAAGTCCAATGCTTTGCACCCATCGTATCCCAATTGACCCTGCATGCAGACCATCACACGAACCCCAACGTAGGCTCAATAATACAATGCGGGAAGGCATGAAGAAGGAAGTCCTAAAACTTCTTCATGCCTAGATTACCTATCATGTGCCTCATAGCGACTAGGTCTGCCCTGTCCAAGTGGTGCCCAAGAAAGGGGGTGTGACGGTCATAGGGAACAACAAGAACAAACTAATCCCACAACAAACCGTAACAGGGTGGAGGGTGTGTATAGATTACCAAAAACTCAACGCGACAACAATGAAAGATCACTTCCCACTGCCCTTCATCGATGAGATGTTAGAGCGGTTGGCGAAGCACTCTTTCTTTTGTTTTCTCGATGGGTATTCGGGGTATCACCAAATTATTATCCACCCCGACGATCAAAGCAAGACTACATTCACATGCCCATATGGAACATATGCATATAGATGAAAGTCTTTTGGGTTGTGTAATGCACCGGCCTCTTTCCAAAAGTGCATGATGTCAATTTTTTCAGACATGATAGAAGAAATTGTGTAGGTTTTTATGGATGATTTTTCAGTGTATGGAAAAACCTTTGACCATTGTCTAGAGAATTTAGACAAAGTCTTGTAGTGATGTCAGGAAAAAGATTTAGTACTAAATTGAGGAAAATGCCAATTCATGGTTTGAGAGGGAATCGTTCTTGGACACTTAGTGTTTGAGAGGGGGATTGAGCTTGATAAAGCAAAAATTGAAGTCATAGAACAGCTAACACCCCCTGTGAACGTAAAAGGAATCCGCTGCTTTTTAGGACATGCAGGTTTTTACAAACATTTTATTAAAGACTTTTCACAAATCTCTAGACCATTGACGATCCTACTAGCTAAGGATGTACCATTTGAGTTCACTGATGTGTGCTTAAACGCTTTCCATCCACTCAAGAAAGCACTCATCTCAGCACCAATCATCTAACCACTCAATTGGTTGCTGCCATTTGAAATAATGTGTGATGCTAGTGATTATGCCGTTGGAGCGGTCCTTGGACAAACCAAAGATAAAAAGCATCATGCAATTGCCTATGCTAGCAAAACACTGATAGGAGCACAACTTAATTATGCTACAACTAAAAAAGAGCTTCATGCAGTTGTTTTTGCTATTGATAAATTCAGATCTTAATTAGTGGGAGCAAAAATAATTGTTTACACCGATCATGCTGCACTTAAATACCTGCTCACTAAGAAAGTTGCAAATCCACGCCTCATAAGATGGATTCACTTGCTCCAAGAATTTGACCAAGAAATAAAAGATAAAACTGGAAGAGAGAATACTGTTACAGATCATCTATCACGTATGCCAGTCACTGACATACAAGAACTTCCAATTAATGACTTCCTACGCGACGACATGCTGCTGAGGGTGATGGATTCAAACTCATGGTACGCGAGCATTATGAATTTCATAGTTTCAGGGTACGTACCACTAGGCGAGAACAAGAAGAAGCTACAAGCTGAAAGCAGACATCACCTTTGGGACGACTCGTACCTCTATAGGATATGTTCCGATGGCTTGCTGAGAAGGTGCGTGCCGATAGTGGAGGGGGTACAAATCATCGAAAAGTGCCATGCAGCTCCGTATAGAGGCCACTACGGAGTATTCCGCACTCAAGCCCAAATTTGGCAATGCAGGTTCTTCTGGCCAATGATGTACGAAGACACCAAAGAATTCATCTGAAGGTGTCGGAAATGCCAGCTGCAATGTGCCATAACTTCTCGCAATGCAATGCCCCTCCACTACAACCTTCAAATATAAATATTTGATATGTGGGACATTGACTTCATGGGCCCATTTCAAAAGTCCCAAGATTGTCAGTATATCCTCATCGCCGTTGACTATGTGTCAAAGTGGGTGGAAGCATTGCCATGCAGAGTAGCCGACGCCAAGCACGCCCGAAGGATGTTCTATGAAGTGGTCTTCCCTCACTTTAGAACACCAAGAATGGTTATAAGCGATGGTGGATCTCACTTCATCGATAAAATCTTTAGAGCCTTCCTAAGGGAGCTTGGGGCCAAGCACAACGTCACCATCCAGTATCATCTGCAATCCAGTGGCCAAGCAGAGACTTTGAACAAGTAAATCAAAAATATCCTGCAAAAGACGGTCAACGAAATGGGGAAGGGGTGGAAGAACAAGCTTCCTTATGCACTCTGGGCATACAGGACAGCTTACAAAACCCCCAATGGGATGTCGTCGTTCCAACTCGTCTATGAAAAAAGCTGCCACTTACCGGTTGAGCTTGAGCACCGAGCTCACTGGGCAATAGAGAACTGGAACATGGACGTAAAACTAGCTGGCAAGAACCAAAAAAAATAAATCTCCAAGCTAGAAGAAGGGCATGAGAAAGCTTACCACAGTGCCAGACTTTACAAAGAAAGGACCAAGAAATGGCACGACCCCTGAATCCAATAAAAAGAATTCAAGGAGGGAGACAAGGTCCTACTATTCAACTCCCGAGTCAAGCTTTTCGGTAAAGTTAAGCTACATAGCAATTGGGAAGGACCATTCACTGTTGTCAACTCATGGCGCGATCACCATCTAGACAATGACGATAACACTTTTAAAGTTAATGGTCAAAGATTGAAAATTTTCCTAGAACATTCTCATAATATTAACCAAGAAATGGATGAAATAGACTTAATATCTTTTAACAAATTCATTGCAAGTCTTGAATAACCTCGTATGACCGAGTGCGTCATGATCATCTAGATTTTTGCACTGAAATGTCCTTCCCCCATGCAGTTGCTGAGCCTATATAAAAGCACCATGAGCCTTCCTTGATCCCACACCAAAGCATTCCTCCCCATCTCATAGCATTAGTCCTAAGCCATCCTAGTTGAGCCATGGCCAACCAAGCACTTGCTTTGTACACCGGCTCTAACTCCACCTTCAAATTAGAAGAGATTCCACAGCCCGTCAACCCAACACCCGAAAACACCTATGTGAGAGAAGAAGAAGCATTGTTACAATCGCTCCGCTTGCTGTCATGCCTCCACTCCTCAGCAGGGCGAGTGGAGGCACAAGTGTGCGGTCCACGGCTAGGACCAAGGCGCCACAAGCTGATATCCAGCCTAGGTAGGCGCCCCCCCTTCAAGGTCGGCCTTAGAGGCCAATAACCTCAAGCGCAAAACTCCAGAAAAGTGCTACAAAAAGCGTCCATGTAACGCCTTCAGGTAACACCGTTTATAGCTGTAGCTACACTATAGTGGGGTTTCAAAAAGCCGACGACGGGTGTGGGAAGGGGCTGATCGCAAACCAGGGAGAGGCAAAGGGCCGGCAACCCCCGTCCAAGAGTCTATCTTGAAAGAGATAGCCAGTTCATCATCGAAGCCCCTTAGATTTAAGAGGACCTACAAGCCTCCAATTTTAAAATCATGCGCTATCTTTGAGAAGGATGAAGAGCCTGCACTTCCTGAAGACCCCCAAATCACCTCAGCGAAAGACCAGATCAAAAACCTTCGCGAGGACGTTAGATTCCTCAGGGGCCAGTTAGATGATAGCAAGATTAAGGTCAAAGGCCTAGAGCACCAATTGGACATCTACATCTTTAGCTTTGGGCGTAGACTAGCCAAGGTGGCAAGAGATGCAGGGGTAGAGCATGCTCTTGATTAGGCGCATGTTTTATTTTTTCCTTAAGCGCATGTTCTATTTTTTAGTTCTTTCATTCCAATCATTTTTAATTTTCGATCATGTAATGCTCCTCATATTTGAAGATTGAATAAAAATTTTATTTAGAATTATTTGTCTACACTTGTCTTTTGGACTCTTTTTTGTCAAATGTAAAATAAAGACAGGTACAAGTGTGGGGGAGGCGCCGCAGTCACCTCAAATTCGCACAGATAAACAGCACACGCAAAAAATATGGTCTGTGCAATTCTCTCTCGCTCTATTTTCGTAATAAGAATTCTAACTAAACTCAAACATAATAAATTGATGCTCCATCTCCATATCTTCCTATGATTAAGGGTTTGTATACTTTTTATTCCCTGCTAATATTCCTAAAAACTTGTGAACACTTATAATAGGGAACCCATTTTATCTAAGTAATTAACGAATGAGCTATAGTAGCATGATATAACACTTACTCATTCCAGCAAAGCGCTTGGGAATTATTTAACAAAAATAAAATTCAAAATAGCATGTTTCTTGAATGACATACAAATACCAACCAAGGCCATATATGATCATAGATGATAAAAATCTTCCACATATTCCTCTTACTTTGTATTGAGTTTCGTCAAGTTTTGTGACCCCTGTTGAGAGATGTTTCGTGCTCCCAAGGTCAAAACTCATGTACACGCCACATAAAGCAGCTATTCCTACACCGAGAATACCCTAAAACATGTTTCCATCACCAGTAAATAAATACTCCATGTCCTAAAATATGATCTCCCTAGCATACTTCTAGAAAGAGACAAAAAGGCTATGCAAAAAGAATTGAGAAAAAAAATGGGACACATAAAGGTCCCAAAGTATTGAAAAAAGAGAAAAAAATATAGGGACACACGAAGGTCCCAAAAGCATTAAAAAATGATGAGCACATGAAGGCTCATAGAAAAAAAAAATATATATATGCTAGCCATGTCTACAAATAAAAAGCTAGGAAAGGAGATCATATCAAATAAAGGAGTGTAGTTCCACCAAAAATTCACACACTTGCACTATTTTGATATAAGAGTATGATGCTTCCCTCTAGTGAGATCCAGGATTTGACTTTACAACATATGCAAGGTAAGTGTGCCTCACAATATTCATCCCTACCTAAAGCTCCATATAAGCTATTTAGATGTAGGATGATCAAAAGAGAAGGCAAAATTGCCTTGGTAAGGAACCACTTACAAATGTGAGTGAGTTGAGTCAATCATTCAAGAAACAAAAACTACTTTTATGTTTTCGAAAATCATACAAAAACCCAAGTTTCTAAGCATGAATAGAGTAAGGAGATTTGAATCAAAGCTATTCCGTTTTTCAATTACCCAAGATATTTTGGTAGACACTTGGAAGTTCGCAAGCTATGGTGAAGCTTAGAATAACCTGTATACAGACTCCAAAATCTAGGGGATGAACCTACTTAGTCCTTAAACTTTACTTGAGGACGAGTATAGGGCTAAGTTTGGGTGACCTTGTTAGCGACGCTTAAACTCGTAATCCAACCGCCAACATATAAACAAAATGAACAAATGTAAACACCAAAACATAGAATTAGGGATTTTGACTTACACTTTCCACAATTTTTGGTACAAGCATGTTTTGCAGGTCACAAACCTAAATGCATGGAGAAATTCAATGAAAGGCACTTTCCGACGCTAATGTGCACAAAGGAGCAACAAAGGCGCCCATCAACTCAACTCAACCGGGGCAAAGCACCACTAGGGAGCGATCCAGCTCTAGCCCAAAGCCTGCCACGCGAAGGCGGTGGCCAACGGCTGTAGTCAAGGGGCTGTCGACCCTAGGCAGCGGGCAACCCCTCGTGGGCGCCTCCCTGCCTGTCCTTGCTCTAGCGGTGGCATGCCTCCATGCTGAGGCGGTGCAGCCCTATCCTCACGCCAAGACTAGCTTGAAGCACTGCCATCCTCCCTGTATAAATAGAGGGCTAGAGCTCCCATCTGGGGGACACATGAGCAAAGAAGAGAGGGAGAGCTTCATTTCTACTTAGCTTCAGCTAGAATAAGAGTGGGAGTGAGTGAGGAAAGAGTTGGAGAAGTGTCGGGCTATCGGCAACCACCCTTAGTGTACTCACTACACTTAGCGGAAGCATGTTGGAGCTAGCAACTCCTCCGCTTGTACCTCTGCGAGTGTCTTACTACTTGGAGTAAGAAGTTTGTGTTTAACTTTGGTGTCGATTTCTTAAGAAAGCTACCTTTGTTCATTATAAACTTGTGGGTTCGTCGTCCATCCTTGTGGCGGGTACTCTAGTAGAAGGGCCCTGATAGAGACAGATAACCGTTGCATGCACTCTAGATTAATAGTCGATAGCATAGACGTGGTGTCTAGGCTAGAAGCTATCTTCGTTTGCCTCGTTAACCATGGTTGAGGGGTGGGCGGCAGGTGGTGACAACCCTGTCCGTCCCTCGTATTCCCCCACATCCGGGTTCAATGTAGTGCTATAGGCCAGAGGTACCTGGCAGACCAGGTATAAGCCGGTGCCCAAAACAAGTGTATAGTGTCAAAGTTATCTTTGCTTAGGATATCTACCCTTAGAAAAACCTCACAACCCAAGGTACCTCTCACTTGTTTTCTTTAGGTGAACTAGTTAAGAGACTCACATCTGTTAATTTGGGAAAATACGATACATTGAATACTTCCGGTTGAAGTGCTACAACGGTGTATCCGTGCGCTTGCGGATTCCTCTAGTTTCGCTAAGAAACACCAATAGTCGTGTGGCCTCTGCCTCCAGCCCCCATGCCCGCGCTAGGCAGCCACGATTTGATCTCTGCTTGTCTCTTTTTTCCCCAAAAAACATGGTGAGTTACCGCGGAAAGAAAAAAACCTCTCATGAATGCACGACTTCCACTACTGCCTCTCCACCCCTTCTTCCCTAGCGCTCCTCTCCTGGTGTTTGGCCTGCACCTTAGCTGGGGGCGTAGCTGGCCAGGCCTCCGCCATGGCCGGGCCCATGGTTGGGGCGTAGCCCGATAGGCTACGGTCACAGCTAGCCCTACGTGTATCTTCCACCTCGACAAACGGTGGCCTCTACCCTTGTGGCATAGGGTACGACCCTAACTGGAAACCCTAAACCTAGCCTGCGCCACCGCGGCGGCAGTGGTGGTTTTGGATATGGAGTCCAGCTACAGCGACGAGGCGTCGACGTGCGCATAAGCCTACTTCACCACAAGCTCATCGAGGGTCATGTCCTCTGCTACGGTGGGGGCGAGCATGTGGCGCCTGCATGCCTTGCCAAGAAGTGGTGTGGGCTGAGGTCACCCAGCTTGCAATAAAGGGGTGTCACCTTATATAGGAGGACAGGCTGCTTATCTGGTACACAACCTCAGACCTCACAATCTCATGGTGGCCTTCACTTCTAACAATCTATAGTGTAGATATAAATATAAGTGTTGTTTTCCACTCTGACGGACCAGGATCCTAAGGGTTCCATGTAGAGTCAACTACCTGCCTGGTTTTGGCCCGGCCCATGGTTTTCTTGAGGACATGAGACAAGGTGGCGTGTACTCCAAGACATGATGGACTAACCTAGTCGGATTACATGGAAAGTTAGCTTTTGTAATAGAGTTAGAATTCTTCTGCTACAATCAACTACGACTAGATCTATGTGCCCTCCCTGTGGACTATATAAAGAGAGGCAGGAACACACCCCCTTGTACAACACATCATACAATTAATACAATCCAACATAAGGCATCACGGCAAACTGGACGTCAGGTATTATGCTATCCTTGCGGCCAGAACCACTATAAATCGTTGTCTTTGCGTTTACCATCGAGTTCTACACCCTTCAATCATTGTCCCGGGTAACCCCATGACGTGTTGCCGGTCGTCAAGCACATATACACTGATATTTTTTTTCGAGACCCAGTTACAGACGTAGACGCTCATATACATGAGCGCACACTCACTCCTATGAACGCATGCACGCACGCCCTACCTCTATATACACCTCCGAAGAACTGAGTTGGACCGGCAAACCTCGAGATTGACGAAGTCACCACAGACGCCTCGCTGTCGATGGGCACGTCGCCTACCACTAAATCCTAGAATAAATCTAGGAAAATATGAGTACCCGTGTCATGGTGGGACTTGATCCCGGATCGGCAGGTTCCACCACAAAGAACCCAACCAGCTCAGTTCGCATTTTCCACTCACACTTGGTTCAAGATATTCATCAAACATCATAAGATTGCGTTCAATAAAAAACAAATAATGCACTCAGCCTTTCTCATTGCTTTTCTCTCTTTTTTCCGTTCCCAATTTAGGTAC
Organism: Miscanthus floridulus; assembly: GCF_019320115.1. NCBI lineage: Eukaryota > Viridiplantae > Streptophyta > Magnoliopsida > Poales > Poaceae > Miscanthus > Miscanthus floridulus. The sequence goes on along the minus strand of NC_089588.1, from coordinate 115,309,537 downwards.
TATTAATTCATTTGGGTCAGTTGTCGTTGAGGCAAAGTACTGACTTTATGGAACTCTTAACTCTTACAAATTATGTCTTCAGACTGCCAGAAAGTTTTGCTCACTTTTGTAGAGATTTACTTACTAGTTACTTTTACATGATATTATCTTGGGGAAATGTGACTCAGACAGCTTCAACATTGGAGATCCTCGTGGGTTTGCTCCAAATATTTCCATGAAAGTGAGAAACTAATTTACTATTTTCTGATATCACACATTTCTTGTGTTCTCAATTGGGGACCTATATATGAATTTCAATATGCCATATCTATTTCCTTGTTTGGATCCACCCCAACTAACATTTAGCTATCTAATTGCTAGAGCTAAAATTTAACCAACTAAAGATTAGCTAGCTAAACTTTAGCTACGTGTGTTTGAATCCTTTAGCTAATTAAAAACCTTGACATACTACCCCTCATTAATTCCATTGTTTAGCTAGCTAAACTTTAGCTGGGGGTGTTTGGATCCTCTAGGTAAACTTTAGCTGGGGTAGTTCGGTCATTGAGGCCTTGTAGCTGGTTTTAGCTGGGACGAAACAACTAAAGGGATTGTGTACATTTTAGCCTCTACCTAAAGTTTAGCTGGGTTTAGCTATGGGCTGTTTGGATCCACCATAGCTAAATTTAGCTAGCTAAAGTTTAGCTGTCGAATCGAAACAGGGCCTATGATGGTTATTTATTGATGTTCAGCATATCTGAAGGCCTAGATCTTGTTATTGGCAATTGATGTTGCTCCTACTAATTTTTGTGCAGGTAAGTAGAAAAGCAATGCATTGCCTATGCATTGACTATGTAAATGTTCAAAAATAATTAATCTTGTCTTCCACTCAATTTATGTTTTTAGACTTTACTACATAACCGTTTACGACATCCTTTTTAAATCTACCGTAGAAAATTCACCCCACCAAATGGCTCTAATATGCACTATGGCATCTAAGCTGTGTATATTATGTAGCATATCACGTTTTCATGCCACCTGTAAAACATAGGATAATTGCATTGTTGACAAGTGTGGAAAACATATTCTTTTGCCACATGTGGTCCTAATTGTGCCAGCGAGACAAAACCACCATGGGGTACATAAACATTTTGGAGGTCAGGGAAGACCTGGTTTTGCAGGCAACCCATCGTGAACAGATATTATACCTGGTTTTGCCGGTCAAGGAATGAAGTAGGCATATACGACCAAATGTGAATGGTTTAGAAGTTCAAATAATCTAAAAAGCAGATGAATTTTAATTTAAAATCTACAAGTGATTTTGAGGTATAAGTCCAATTAAAATGGGTTCTTCATCATTTATTCTATCAACATTAAATTTGGATTGACTTTAGAAATACGATGTAGTCATCTTTTCAGTTTTTAAAAGAGGAGAAAATGAATGAAATTTTGAAGCATGGCAACATTAAAACCGAAGAAGCACATGTCCTATAGCTGCGGGTCAGGCTCACATGCGGGAGAATAGCGAGTGAGTTCCCAGCGGCAACTAAGTCTATATACGGGTTTGTGGGCTAGCCCACTTGCATCCCCATACTGGAGTCTCAATTTGTTAGGCTACAGCTAAAAAAGCGATGCCATATGTGCCGGAGATAATCATATTAGAGCATCTCCTAGAGATCATCTAATTTGTTTTGTAAAGCTAAATATGGCTATTATTAAAAAATAAACGTCTCCAACAGATTGGCTAAACTGCTCTTCAAATTTAGTCGCTCGCCATCCCGAAAATTTCGCTTGCGATATTTGGATAGCCAACATCGCTCGCCATCGCAGTTTCCCCGCGGTCGGCAGCTCCTTCCCGCATGTGGTGTCCTGCGTTCGGCGGCTCCTTCCCGCGTCCTGCACCTGCGGCTCCTTCCCACGTGTCACGCCCTTGCCGGCGGCGAACGCCGATGATAATGGGCGCGTCTACGATCTGGACGCCGCTCTCACAAAAGCAGGAAGGGAAGTCCCTCACGACTCGCTCAGTCAGATTCTCGTGGAACATCTGGCGTGCGGCCGCCTGCATGGATTACAAAAGGGAGTAATGCCGCTCTGCACATCTCACCGCATTCATCCACGAATTCTCGTTCAGTGTGCATTGAACCTTGTTATCTGTAATCTGCAATGTGCCGCCTCAATGGCAGCAACGAGGAGGTGGGTTGAGGAGGCATGTTGATGTGCTTGTGCCTGTGCCTTTGCTCGTGAGGTGGGTCATGAGCACCAAGGAATCTGACTGACCAGGAGGGCGTAGAGGAGGTAGATGCCTTGCGGAGGGAAGTGTAGCGCTTGCTCTGTTCAACGTGGACCTTCAGCACCAACAGGAAGCCAAGCTGGTGCACACTGAATTTAACAAAACTTTCCTTTATCACACATTAGTTCTATATATCATCGGACTTGGTCCACACTGAATGATTAACTCATTGCACACACAAATATGGTTCTTACATATATTTGATTCCTTCCATGTGGTTTCTACGGTTATTTGTCATGATAGGAGGCTTCCAGTGTACAAGATCAATGTATCACTTGCTGTGTCCATGAACTTTGTAAACGTCTTTGTGCTAGGGTTGTAGAACACAAGAAAAACTCGACGTTGATAGCTGACCTTGTTTTCCTCGCTCACCAGCAATAATACTCTGCCATCATCCAAGGCCCCCAATTGCTTAGTCAATCCCCACGTTCTGGGCATCTGTATGGTATACTCCTTGACCCAAACACTTTTGTTCAAATCAATCAAAAGCCATATGTTGGCATAGCTGTGGTCATCATTGCGTAGACAATGAACCACACCCAAGGTTCCTTTGAGCTCGGTAAGGGTAACTTGCCATGTTTCGGCTTTTGAGCTCGGTAAGGTTCCCAACTGCATAATGCTCGTTGAGGCCGAGGCGAGGCATGAAGTAGACGATGCCATTGACCGTTACCCTTTTTTTAGAGTGCCAGGTGGTAAGGAAAAGGGGGGCCGACCTTTGCCTCCATGTCAGTGGCTGTGCGCCGCCCTCCACGATCGTAGCAACCTTGCAGATCTGGGACGGTAAAGCATCTTCGAGGCAGATGACCTTGACGGAGCCAGACATAGCGGTGCGGCCAAAGCTTGGCGCGGCCAAGCGATTGTCCATGCCTTTTAGTCCATGCACGCCCGGCAGGCGGATCGATGTAGGCATTATTGGCACAGATGAGGTCGCTCCGCGTGGTGGCCTGCTGCAGCACTCCCAAGACATTAGTGCCGTCGTCCTTGCCCAGCACTCGCACCTCGAATACCCTGATGACGTTGCCTTCCATGTCCATCACCCGCACCTTCGGCGGCCACCAGGCCCCATAGAAGATGCCGACGAGGTATGGACTGGCGTGGGACCTCTGCACGGCGTCGAAGGCCGGGTCGGAGATGAGGGCGCGCCAGGCCTTGCACACGCACCGGAACCGGCAGAGGGCCTTCGCCGGCACCCAGGCGAGCACATCGAAGACGATGTCCTCCGGCAGAGACACGCCGCCGTCATGTTTCTTTTTCTGGGAATAACCGCCGTCATGTTTCTCGCCCTCACGAACCATCTGCGTGCTCAGGCAACAGTGGGAATTATTTTATTTTCCAAGATATATACTCCTATATATATGATTACAGTCCGGGGTTCAATCATGCAGCAAATGACGGAGAAACTACGGACCCAGCTAACAAAAATAACTGTTGTAATACAGGACGTGTAAAAGTACAGTTCTCGGAAAGTTAATTACCGCACCGTACATAGAAGCTTTTACATATTATATGTGTGTGCCCGTGCATTGCTACGGGATAGCTAACATTTTATACTAAAAGCACACGGATCGCACGATAAGATAGTAATACTACAAAATTAAATACCAACGTTAAAGTGACATTTAATCCAAAAAGCAAAATTTTTGAAATTAACACAATCACGTAGAGCACGGGCATCGCAGGCTCATAAAACCCTATTGTATAGACCTTTCCGTGATGTGGCTAAGATAATGTTTTATATCAGCAGGAACAAATCTCCGATATCAATTTCTTTCATGCACGAATAAGTTCCGCCGCATCTTCATACCATCCTATACACAGGTTAGAGTATATATGTAAATATTAGTCCCACCGCATGGGTAATACTACGTGTCTTAGAAAATCTCTCTCAAAACCTTAAAATAAAGTACGTTGTACTCACCGTATAAATATGTGTGGCTTTATCTAATCCACGCAGACATGTATCATAGAATAAGGTATCCACTTAAGTGTTTGTGTCAAGATTCAGCATCAGCAATATATAGAAATAGTTAAATCATAGATATTATTATTACAAGCGACGATGACTCTAAGTTAGTTGAGTGGCCGTGCGTTGCAACGGGACAAATAATACCACCAAATGTCTAGTAGCCAATCTAAAATCAAGATGTGACAAATCTATTTTGCATGTCCCAAATTTAACAGCCTGTCCCAAATTCATCGGACCTCCAAACAAAACATGTTGGTAATCAAACGAATTCGTTTCGGCAAGATCTACATAACCACAGTCTCTGATTGTCCATACGACTTATGGTTCAAAAAGTTATTTTTTTTTTCTTCTCTTTACTCTACTCAGCTAGCATATTATTTTTTTATAAATTCTAGGGTATTACAGCGCCAAATTAAGGAAAATCTGATTTAGGCATTCAGAAGTAATGCCAAAGATGATACAAGTTTTGTGCCTGATATAGTCCACATTAAACTACCAGATAGTACATAGAATCTCAGTCCAGATCAGGCAATATTTTTTTCTACCATCGGTCTACTTTATTTTCCTGAAGTTCATAGGAAACAAATTATTTCCATAGCCTGCAAATATTATACGTTAGGACTTCAATTTATTTTATCATTCATGTTATTTTCCAAACAAAAAAAAGATGTAGTAGATGCAAGTCATATTATGTAAACATATAGTCACAAACCATTTTCTATTAGAATATCACGGTTATCACCCCAACGCCAACATATCACCCCTACACTCTGATTGCTTTTTTCAATCTATAAATTGTATACTTATATTGAGCAAATTAATTCTATAACAGGATGTGCCATCAAAATGTCAGAATGGGATCTGTGGCAACTGATGCATAGGACAAAAAGAATACCTGGACAATTCCACAAGCAGGACATGAGGCAAACAGTCCTGGTGGAGGCATCTGGGAGGAAGAACAGACCATCTCCCCCCTTCACTGGGCATGAGGCAACTTTCAGAGTTTGAGATTTCAGAGGCCTTTGCATTGCTCCCTCAGTAATCCACCATTACACTTCAAGACCTCCATATGATCAATCCGCCTGTGCGCCGCTGATCAATACACTATAAAGGCAAATACAACAAAATTTCAAGTACAGTAATATACTGTGACAGCTGGTGGAGAGAATTTAAATTAGCTATTTTTAACGCTCTTCTAAAACAGCAACAAAGATGGTCAAATGACCCAAGGACCATCTATTGTATTCGACAACAAAACTTCTTCTGAACCACCCGTGTGCCTTCTGCCTTGAACCCGACCAGGAAGATGAACAGTACGGTTTCAACGGATCACGAACAGTAGGAAGGGAGGGAACACCTGGATTGAAACATAGGCGGTGCACGATCCGTTGATGTTGCCTCTCCACTATAGCGGCGAGGAGGAAGTCAAGCCCAGCAGCGTTGAGGACGAGGAAGCGGGTCAGCGCGGACAAGGCGACGGTGATGGGCGCGACGGCATGTGCGACAGGCAACGTCGAGGACGAGTGGCGAGGAGGTGAGGGCGGCGCGCAAGGGCAAGTGCGGGGGCACTGCGCATGAGGGTGAGGACGTGCGGTGTGCATAGGGAGGACGGTTGCTTAACTGGCAGTGCGAGATGATCGTCGCGTGATGTAATCCTTGCGTGATTCCTGAGCGCGCTGATGGCAAGATTGACCGAATCAATCAGTCAATCAAAATAGTAGTTTCTAGCCACATGTTCTCTTTCGCTAACAGTCGATTCGTGCCCGATGTGGTTCTAGATGTAGCTTGCCCATCCTATGCAATCCGATATTTTGGCCAGTTTCTTTGACCCAGCACCTAAGAGTTCATATGGCTACGTTAGTCCTATTATTCTAAGGTCAGTCAACATATAAACATCGGCAAAGGTAATAGTCATTGGGCCGTGACCAAAGCCGAAAGCATTCAAGGTATTGGACCAGAAGTAAGAAATGGCAATTACGAGTGAATCATTTCTCTCCATTCCAGAAAGTGAAAGGGTCAGCCATTGGCTTAAATCATTAACCTCCCAGTCTTCGTCCTTTTTGTCTAACACTATGAAACCAGTATCTCCATCCCTTAGGCATTTTGGGCCAATTCCTAAAGGAATTTTTGGTGTTCCAAGAAGACAGATCTACCAAGGACTTTCTAAAGGGAATTTGATTGGTTTCTTTATTGATAAAATCTAAAGGGTTAGCCTCTCCCATGGGTCCAAGGTAATAAGCATTTGGAACAACAGACGAATGGATCAGAATTTCATTTTCCATCCCCTGGAAAGCCAGATGAGATAAACTTAAGGAAGAGGAAAAAATACAGAGCAGTGGCTGATAGTTCAAGGGTGGAGATTTGGAGACGTACCTCAGGGATATAGTCATTGATCGCCATTTTAGTTGGAATAGATCTAAATCCAAAAAAGGTTGCAGAAGAATGACTTGACGAGCAGCTCGAGCAGAGGAAAAAACTGCTAGGGTTGGAGCTCTAGTAGCGGCGGCTTTGGTTGTTGAGGCTCGCTCGAAGAAGAAGGGAAAAGTAAATGGGCCGAATGAATCAAAAAAGATATTGTTGGGGTATTATATAAAATTCGGACCGAGAATACACGCATATATCTCATAATAAACGGTTGCGACATGGTGAACAGGTAAATAGAAATTTTAGAATAAAATCATTTTTATCCCAAAATTAGGGGGCATGTGTTTACACCAAAATTTAGGAAGAAGAACACGGGAACTCGAAGCTTCCAAGATTGTGTCATCAAGGAATCGATTACATAACAATCGATATTAGCTGATTTAGATGCGGAACTAAGATTGGCTCTATTCGGATGACATCAGCAGATAACGTCAATGAGCTACAGTTGGCGTCGGGAAGAATATGTCGGACTCTACAAAAAGGAAAAGATTAGGGTCCAAGTTATCTAAAGTTAGGAATGTTTTCTTTTATTCCAAAGATCGTAATGAGTCGTGTTTGAGTAGGATTCATGTTTAGGTTCCGGTATAAATGTTGGACCCCGGCTATTGTACGGGACATCCAATCAATCAATACCAATTACTTTTTTTGGCTTTAAGCCAACTCTTAGGAGTAGGAGTACTGTATATCTCGATGAGTTCTTCAACAAGCAGGGTTGTATCGATCCGGTAAACCTTCGGCTTGTCTATAAGTACCGTCATGGCTTATACTTATGTTTGTAAGGCTGCATCGGTCTGGCTGACCTCTTACGAGCTCTAGTTTAAGCTAGTTATCGATCCTTATCTAGTTCAAGTACGGCTGTATCGGTTAAGTTCGACCTCCACTGCTCGAATTAGATTAAGGTCAAGTTATCGGCTCTACCTAAGGGTGGCATCCTTCAGGTAGATTCATTAAGTTAACGATATTGCTGATGTTCTTGTTGTCATTAGTTTCAGCAATATCAACCTGCCCAATCGAGATCGATCTGAATCGGCCTCACATCCTTTTAGTCCATCGTTTATTTTGCTATATTATGTTAATTTTTACTTCATACGATGGATTATGTTTTACTGGTTGTTCTATTTTGATCTTGATCGTGCATAGTACGCGGTCAAGGCACGTCTGATCTTGAGTAGGTTTACTAGCTAGTTCAATCTGGTCTATAGCTCGCTATTATGGCTGTAACGATCCGGTCGATTCCCACTGTTAGCACTTTCGATCGGGGGATGTTAGCTGGTAGATTTGCTTTCGACCAGGCATGACCATGGCTGTTTGTTATGCCTGCATCAGCTAAATAGCCGATCACGCGTACTTTAACGCTTACGGTATGTCTTCATGATTCTGTTAAATGTGAATAGATATGTTTACTTTAAAGGTTTGATTTGTTGTCCTTATTATGGCTGCCATCGATCCGATCAAACCCCACTGTTAAGGATAACAGGTTAATTCTGATGAGTTTATAGATCTGTCCGTATTGAATAGTCGATTGTTCACATGATGTAATCTCTTTTATACCTGAATCGGCTATTTTAGCCGATTCGACTGCGCTTTCACAGATATGGCATGCTTTCATGAGCCTGTTGAAGTATGGTCGGTTCTATGGATTTTCTGGTTCTGAACTATCATCATCATCATAGCTGCATCGATCCGGTCGAACCTCACTGTTGACGGTAATAGGTTAGATCCAGACAGTTCGTAGATCAGTCTATATCAAACAGTCGATTGTTTGTGTGCCATATCCTTTTTCACCAGATTCATTGGCTCTACACCACGTATTGATCAAATCGAATTTAGCCAGTTATGCATCTTTCACGCATATATGTTAATAACTTAAGGAAAAGGATCATTAGAACTGGATGCATTGTATTCGTTACTATAAAATCAATCATGACCCGCAAGCGTTACGGTTCTTAACAACAGATTTCTTTCGTATCGACTGTTTAGTCGATTTTCCCGTCTGACTGATCCCGAAGCGGCACACTTAGAACTATCTGGACAAAACCAGCACATTCCACCCGAAATTACTGATAAACTTTCTCTCCTTGTCAATTGCAGGTCAAATTGATTGGCACGCCTTCGGGAATTCGCAGGATCTGCTGGTCCTGCGTCGAAGCCAAGTGGATCTACGGGCTTACTCCAAGCAGATCCTTCCAGCTTGCTGCGTGATAACATTTTTGTGTCGACACTTCCATACCGAGGAGTGCAGCAGGGTCAGTTTTGGGCGCAGCGGTGATGGCGGCAAGCTTGGCACATTGGCGCACAAAGAATGACACTAGTTCTGTTGCTTTTGTTATTTTTAAAATTGATTTCAAGATGCGAGCATTCTAAGACACCTGCCTCTAGTAATTCAGCATCACAGGTGGTCTCCATATATGTCTTCGAAAATCACGATTACAGAGACCTTCCGCTATAGAGCCGGGCACCTTACCCACCTCAGTTAATATTATATTCCTGCCTGTAAAAATCTGTTTTCCAGTAATGTGTGCCGTACTGGAAAGCATGCATGGCCCATTTCTACCTACCTGTAAAAAATATTTGGCTTGTAAAAAATGGATACGATGAGGCACGCATTTGGCCGATCATGGCAAGGCTCTCACTCCTACAATAACCAGAAAAAGTACACAAATCTACATAATAGTATGAAAGAGCCTAAATTTCATCCCATATTTTTGTCCACCTATATCTACCTACCCGAATAGTGGAGAGTTTCTTCTATCCTACTTTTTTTACTTGACCTATACTTATGACCCATACTCATGATATGAGTACGACCAACTTGCGTCTAGCAATGGTAGATATAGGGTCCTATTCCAATTTGTGTTGGATCGTGCCCTCCATATTTCATAGGTGATCCGGACTCATGACCTACTCATACAAGTTAGAACTGACATGTTTAGCGATAATATACACTCTGATTCCTGTACATATTGAGTTCAATTGCAACACACATGCACGTTTGTTAGTAAAGCTAATTGATGATCAGCCATTGCAATGAAACTTTTGCAAATATTTAGATTATTTCAACTGAACATTGAGATAGTTACTCCTTTATCACTCGCCTAGTTGTATCATCATTGAATGTGTAATTAACACTGAATGATTATTTCATTGCATTGAAACACAAGTTGTGTCTACATCATCTGCATTAGCCTTTAACTTGATGCATCTATGTACTTTGATGTTTGTCGGCACTTATTTGTCAAGACAAGAGGCTCCCAGTGTAAAAAGACCAATGTATGTCTAAATCCGATTGCGATCTCCACAATGTCTGTAAACGCCTTCGTGCTAGGGTTGTAGAATAGAAGGGCATCTCGAAAATCGTAGCTATTCTTATTTTGTCTTGTTTCTTTCTCCATCATCCTTACTAGCAATAACATTCTTCTATCACCCAAGACATCGCCCAATAGCTTTGTAGTCCATGTGTACTTTTTAGGCATCTGTATCGTACACTCTTTGACCCACACACTCTTGTCTGGATCAACTAAGAGCCATATGCTCACATCCTGGTCACTGTCCACGTGTGCGTCAACCATAGCTAAGGTTCCCTTGATCTCGACTAGAGCAATGCACCATATCTCCTCTGCCTTGTGGTACCTCATCAATGTGGGGCCAATAATCACCTCCGCCTTCCACTCTTCCCTCTCGAGGTCGAAAGTGGCTATGCGGTTCCAGCTCGGAGCTGTATCATCTTCACCATCGACGTCACCACCAATCTCGAGCTTGCAAGAGATGCAGTAGAGAAACCCATTGACTATGGCCTTCTGATCACAGCCTAGGCCGGTAACAAAAGGCGGTGCTGCCCTTCGCCTCCATGTCGGTGGCTCTGTGCTGCCACCGTCAATGATGGTGGCAACCTCGGTGAACATGTGGCCACCGCCGTCGTCATTCCACTGACAAAGGTTCCTGCAGGCGGATGAACTTGAAGGCGCCGGACGGCGCGGCACGTCCAAAGCTCGTGGAGTAGGTGCAGCCCCGGGGAGGTGGTGGATCGCTCCCGCTGAAGTCGACGGTGAACGCTCGTCCCGGCCGCCGGATCGATGACCATGCCACCATTGCCGCGATAAATGGTTTCCGTCAACGCAGATGAGGTCTGGCCGCGTGGGCAGCGGCGTGCTCCTCGTCATCTCTAACGCCCTGACCACGTTGCCGTCCATGTCCATCACCCGCACCTCCGGCGGCCAGGCTTTGTATAACACGCCGACGAGGTGCGGCCCGGCGCGAGATCTCTGCACGGCGACGAAGGCAGGGTTGGCGATGAGGGCGCACCAGCCCTTGCAGACGCACCGGAACCGGCACAGGGTCTTCGCCGGCAGCCTGGCTAGCACCTCGAAGACGACGTCCTCTGGCAGCAACACGCCGCCGTCATGCTTTGTTCGTTTTGCTTCCATTATCGTTCGGGTTTGTTCCTCGCCATAGATGGAATTATTTTCCGAGATATATGAACACAGCCCGGCCGGGTCAGTTGAGTTGGAGTAGAATACGGAGTCCGATCTGTTTCAAATTCCAACGATGCAACAAAGGACGGAAAACGACGGACCCAGCTAACAAAAAATCTGTTGTAATAATAGAGAACGTGCAAATTAGTAGTACAACTCTTGGAAAATTAATTACCAGGCCACGGATATATATCACCAGAATCACCAAGACCCATGCAGCGAATACTAGTCTCTACCTCTAAATAAACCATCAGTTACAATTATTGTAGATCCACCCCGCAATTTGCCTGCTCCGCAGAGATAACCTTTACTCCATCAAGACCAACAAATGCACCCAGAAATGCAACATCACTAATACAGAATGTTCATCACCACCGGGTCCAGACCCCTCATCACCGCCGGTTTTGGCCCTTGGCGGTGAAAGTTGTTGGTCATACCGCCGGTTGTGAACAGGCGATGATGATAATCTGTCACCACCGATTCGGCCGGCAAAGATTAGGATTTCCATGAATTCCAAAATCGGGTCAAAAAATAGGTCCAAAATTTGATTTAATCCCGTGATATCACAAGTCACACGATTTTTCATATGAATAGCGCGCGGTGGTGGATTTCGAACCTGAGACCTCTGTCCTTGCGCGTAGCTGTTCAAACCACTCCACACCTCAGTCACTTGTGTCTATATGGCATATTCATTCTCCTAGTATTCACTACTCATAATTTTGAAATGAATTTTTAAGACCCTAAACGACTTCGGTTGATAAAGTCATCAACTACAAAGTTGTTGTTTTGATCGACATCTACAACTTTGATGTTGGTCGTTTCGCCATACGAGGTCATTTGAACAATCTGAATTTAAAAGTGTGGGAACTTCAGCCATACTTGGGACCTCAAATTATTTCAAATGAAAAAACTCATCAACTATAAAGTTGTAGTTCTCATCGCGATCTACAACTTTGGTTTTGGTCGATTTTCCATCCAAGGTAGTTTGAAAATTTTAAATTTCAAAATTTTAGAATTTCAGATACAAATTTGAGACTATAAATGGTTTCAACTAAAAAAGTCATTAACTACAAAATTGTAGATCACATCGAAATCTACAACTTTGCTTCTGATCTTTTTTTCATCTGAGACAGTATGTACAATTCGAGAAAGTTGAATTTTAAAATACGAGAACTTCAAACGGAATTATGGGACCGTAAATGATTTCAAATGAAAAAGTCATCAACTACAAAATTGTAGATCACATCGACTTACACAAATTGGATATAAAGTTTGTTTTCACCCGACTTTGTTTGAAAAATTTATGAATTTTATTGTGCTGCAAGCATAAGTCTAGCTGTTGGTGAAAGTGATTTTTACCACCGGTTCGGAACACAAAGCGGCGGTCAAAAATGCGTCGCCATCACCACCGGATGCTACCACAAACCAGCAGTAGTGATTGGTTATCATCGCCGGTTCGTGTTACTAGCCCGCGGTGATAATCGCTCCTATCTTCACCAACGTTTTGTAACATGAAGCGATGGTGAAAATAATTTCACTAACGGTTCATAATACGAACCGACAGTGATGATTATCACTGCCGGTTGTTAACAAACCAGCAGTGAAAGTGGTGGTGGTGATTATCAATTATGTCATTTTCTCTCCTTACTCTACCAAATTCAATGGCTAAAATTCAATGTATTTGCACCTCACGTCCCGCAGTCGTTGTTGGCGATGCTTAAACTCGTAATCCTACCACCAACATATAAACAAAATGAACAAATATAAACACCAAAACGTAGAATTAGGGATATTAACTTACACTTTCTAGAAGTTTTGGTACAAGCATTTTTTTGCATATCACAAACCTAAATGCATGGAGAAATTCATAGAAAGGCGCTTTCCGAAGCTGATTTGCGCAAAGGAACAACAAAGGCCCCCATCAACTCATCTGAACCGGGGCAAAGCACCACCAGGGAGTGATCCAGGTCCAGCCCAAAGCCTGACACGTGAAGGCGGTGGCCAACGGCTGCAATCAAGGGGCGGCCGACCCTAGGGGGCGGGGCCCCCTGTGGGCGCCTCCCTGCCTCTCCTTGCTCTGGCAGTGGCATGCCTCCATGCTAAGGCGGTGCAGCCCTGTCCTCGCGCCAAGAATAGCTTGAAGTACCGCCATCCTCCCTGTATAAATAGAGGGGTAGAGCTCCCCTTTAGACGACACATGAAGAGAGCAAAGAAGAGAAGGGAGAGCTTCATTTCTACTTAGCTTCAGCTAGAATAAGAATGGGAGTGAGTGAGGAAAGAGTTGGAGAAGTGCCGGGGCTGTCAGCAACCTCTCTTAGTGTACTCGCTACACTTAGCGGAACTATGTCGGAGCTAGCAACTCCTCCGCTTGTACCTCTGTGAGCGTCTTACTACTTGGAGTAAGAAGTTCATGTTTAACTTTGGTGTCGATTTCTTAAGAAGCTACCTTTGTTCATTATAAACATGTGGGTTCGTTGTCCGTCCTTGTGGCGAGTACTCTAGTAGAAGGGCCCTGATAAAGATGGATAACCCTTGCATGCACGCTAGAGTAATAGTCGATAGCGTAGATGTGGTGTCTAGGCTAGAAGCTATCTTCATTGGACTCGTTCCCCACGGTTGAGGGGTAGGCGGCAGGTGGTGATAGCCATGTTCGTCCCTCGTATTCCCCTACGTCCGGGTTCAACATAGAGCTACAGGCCGGAGGTACTTGACAGACCAGGTATAAGCCGGTGCCCAAAACAAGTCTATAGTATCAAAGTTATCGTCGTTTAGGATATCTAACCTTACAAAAAACTCACTACCTAAGCTACCTCTCACTTATTTTCTTTAGGTGAACTAGTTAAGAGACTCACACATCCGTTCCTTTTGGAAAATACGATACCCTGAATACTTCCGGGTGAAGTGCTACAACGGAGTATCTGTGCGCTTGTGAATTCCTCTACTTTCGCTAAGGAACACCAACAATAATTTCTAGCGCCGTTGCTGGGGAACGGTTGTCGTTTTTGTCTTCAAACCTAGTCCACCTGTGTATCTTTTATTTTGCCTTTCTTTTCCTTTTTATTCTTTTCCAATGGAGCACCAAACAATTCATCAACTTTTTGCCCCCAAGGGCGAGTTCTTAGAGCCACCACAATCCTCGAAGCCAATCACAACTTCTAGCTATGAAATCTGCCCTAGCTTTATAGCCATGGTTTGGGAACAAACCTTCTCGGGGATCGATTATGAAAATCCTTACCATCACCTTAGGGAATTTGAGCAACTCTATGCTTGCCTGACCATTTCAGGCATGTCACAAGACATATTTCGGTGTAAGTTGTTTCCTTTCTCACTTGATGAGAGGGCGAAACAATGGTACACCCATAACGTAGGGAAGGTAGCTGGCGATTGGGAAGAACTAAGGAATAGATTTTGTCTCGTATTCTTCCCTATATCTCTAATTGCTACCCTACGACAAGAGATCCTCAATTTCCAACAAAAGGAGAAGGAAACCATAGGTGCAGCCTGGGACCGATTTTCAATCCTAACACATTCCAGCCCAGACATGTCTATACCCAACCATGTGTTATTACAACATTTTTGGTTAGGGCTTAGCATGGAGTCTGCCCTACAACTTGACATAACTACCGGAGGTTCATTCACGCACAAAACCATTGAGGAAGGAGAAGCCCTCTTAGACCGAATTCTAGAGAACACTCCTCCCTAAGAACCCCTCCGTGGGGAACCTGTGTTAAGTCATGAGGAAGTCTCTTCGTCTAAGGCCGGACATACACCTTCCACCTTTCGAGGATGTCCTTTTCCAAGATTTTGGAAATACTTCAAATTATTCTTGTCAGAAGAGGCCACCAGTCCCTATCACCCCTTTGGACCCAGTAGACAAAGAATTCCTTAAAGAGTCCATTAGGGAGTTGACCGCCATTATGAGCAAAGAATGGGTAGAAGAAGTGGAGTTTTTGTCTAAAGCAATTCAGATTCACACCCCCTCTCTATTCATTCAATGCAACATTCATGACAACATGGTGGGTGTGCGCTATAATCCAACTGTTGGGGCAAACATAATGTCTACATCTTTCGCATCCGCTTACTTCTGTAATGAACCTCTTGTTCCAATAAACAATTCACTTAGGATTGCTCCACATTCTAATTTGAAAGGACTTGGGCTCCTACATAATATAACAATATATCATGGTAAAATCAAAATGGTTCTTGATTTCCATATATTCGACACCAAAGATTTTGACATCATGATAGGTCACCCCCTAGAAAAACTTTATACTGAACCACCCAAAATAGGGGAGTTGGATGTTAAGCTAGGGAGAGACACTTTCGCAATTCCTATCACTCGAGCTAAAAACTCCGTGGCAGACACTCTCCCCTACCATGAACTGCCCAAGGAAGTCATGTCGGTATCACCATTCGAATCTCCTGAGTCGTCCTGAGAAAAAGATGCTAATCTCTTTATAGAAGAAGAGGACGACCTAGGCGAAACCATTGTCCTTCCTCAAGAGGAAGCACCGACATGACCTCCCGTTGAACTTAAACCCCTACCCGCTGGCCTGCCTTATGCTTTCTTGAATGGCAACAAAGAAGCTCCGGTAATCATAAGTGACAAGCTTACTGATGAGGAGATGGCCAAACTCATCGCCATCTAAGAAAAACAAAGGTCAGTTTTCAAGTATTCACTCCAAGATCTTGAGGAGATAAGTCCAATGCTTTGCACCCATCGTATCCCAATTGACCCTACATGCAGACCATCACGCGAACACCAACGTAGGCTCAATAATACAATGCGGGGAGGCATGAAGAAGGAAGTCCTAAAACTTCTTCACGCCCGGATTATCTATCATGTGCCTCATAGCGACTAGGTCAGCCCCATCCAAGTGGTGCCCAAGAAAGGGGGTGTGACGGTCGTAGGGAACAACAAGAACAAACTAATCCCACAACAAACCATCACAGGGTGGAGGGTGTGTATAGATTACCAAAAACTCAACGCGACAACAATGAAAGATCACTTCCCACTGCCCTTCATCGATGAGATGTTAGAGCAGTTGGCGAAGCACTCTTTCTTTTGTTTTCTAGATGGGTATTCGGGGTATCACCAAATTATTATCCACCCCGACAATCAAAGCAAGACTACATTCACATGCCCATATGGAACATATGCATATAGACGAAAGTCTTTTGGGTTGTGTAATGCACCGGCCTCTTTCCAAAGGTGCATGATGTCAATTTTTTCAGACATGATAGAAGAAATTGTGTAGGTTTTTATGGATGATTTTTCAGTGTATGGAAAAACCTTTGACCATTGTCTAGAGAATTTAGACAAAGTCTTGTAGTGATGTCAGGAAAAAGATTTAGTACTAAATTGAGGAAAATGCCAATTCATGGTTTGAGAGGGAATCGTTCTTGGACACTTAGTGTTTGAGAGGGGGATTGAGCTTGATAAAGCAAAAATTGAAGTCATAGAACAGCTAACACCCCCTGTGAACGTAAAAGGAATCCGCAGCTTTTTAGGACATGCAGGTTTTTACAAACATTTTATTAAAGACTTTTCACAAATCTCTAGACCATTGACGAACCTACTAGCTAAGGATGTACCATTTGAGTTCACTGATGAGTGCTTAAACGCTTTCCATCCACTCAAGAAAGCACTCATCTCAGCACCAATCATCTAACCACTCAATTGGTTGCTGCCATTTGAAATAATGTGTGATGCTAGTGATTATGCCGTTGGTGCGGTCCTTGGACAAACCAAAGATAAAAAGCATCATGCAATTGCCTATGCTAGCAAAACACTGATAGGAGCACAACTTAATTATGCTACAACTAAAAAGAGCTTCATGCAGTTGTTTTTGCTATTGATAAATTCAGATCTTAATTAGTGGGAGCAAAAATAATTGTTTACACTGATCATGCTGCACTTAAATACCTGCTCACTAAGAAAGTTGCAAATCCACGCCTCATAAGATGGATTCACTTGCTCCAAGAATTTGACCAAGAAATAAAAGATAAAACTGGAAGAGAGAATACTGTTACAGATCATCTATCGCGTATGCCAGTCACTGACATACAGGAACTTCCAATTAATGACTTCCTACGCGACGACATGCTGCTGAGGGTGACGATATGTTCCGATGGCTTGCTGAGAAGGTGCGTGCCGACAGTGGAGGGGGTACAAATCATCGAAAAGTGCCATGCAGCTCCGTATAGAGGCCACTACGGAGTATTCCGCACTCAAGCCCAAATTTGGCAATGCAGGTTCTTCTAGCCAATGATGTACGAAGACACCAAAGAATTCATCTGAAGGTGTCGGAAATGCCAGCTGCAATGTGCCATAACTTCTCGCAATGCAATGCCCCTCCACTACAACCTTCAAATAGAAATATTTGATATGTGGGACATTGACTTCATGGGCCCATTTCAAAAGTCCCAAGATTGCCAGTATATCCTCATCGCCGTTGACTGTGTCAAAGTGGGTGGAAGCATTGCCATGCAGAGTAGCCGACGCCAAGCACGCCCGAAGGATGTTCTATGAAGTGGTCTTCCCTCACTTTAGAACACCAAAAATGGTTATAAGCGATGGTGAATCTCACTTCATCGATAAAATCTTCAGAGCCTTCCTAAGGGAGCTTGGGGCCAAGCACAACGTCACCACCTAGTATCATCTGCAATCCAGTGGCCAAGCAGAGACTTCGAACAAGTAAATCAAAAATATCCTGCAAAAGACGGTCAACGAAATGGGGAAGGGGTGGAAGAACAAGCTTCCTGATGCACTCTGGGCATACAGGACAGCTTACAAAACCCCCAATGGGATGTCGTAGTTCCAACTCGTCTATGAAAAAGCTGCCACTTACCAGTTGAGCTTGAGCACCGAGCTCACTGGCAATAGAGAACTAGAACATGGACGTAAAACTAGCTGGCAAGAACCGACAAAAATAAATCTCCGAGCTAGAAGAAGGGCATGAGAAAGCTTACCACAGTGCCAGACTTTACAAAGAAAGGACCAAGAAATGGCACGACCCCTGAATCCAATAAAAAGAATTCAAGGAGGGAGACAAGGTCCTGCTATTCAACTCCCGAGTCAAGCTTTTCGGTAAAGTTAAGCTACATAGCAATTGGGAAGGACCATTCACTGTTGTCAACTCATGGCGCGATCACCATCTAGACAATGACGATAACACTTTTAAAGTTAATGGTCAAAGATTGAAAATTTTCCTAGAACATTCTCATAATATTAACCAAGAAATGGATGAAATAGACTTAATATCTTTTAACAAATTCATTGCAAGTCTTGGATAACCTCGTATGACCGAGTGCGTCATGATCATCTAGATTTTTGCACTGAAATATCCTTCCCCCGCGCAGTTGCTGAGCCTATATAAAAGCACCATGAGCTTTCCTTGATCCCACACCAAAGCATTCCTCCCCATCTCATAGCATTAGTCCTAAGCCATCCTAGTTGAGCCATGGCCAACCAAGCACTTGCTTTGTACACCGGCTCTAACTCCACCTTCAAATTAGAAGAGATTCCGCAGCCTGTCAACCCAACACCTGAAAACACCTATGTGAGAGAAGAAGAAGCGTTGTTACGATCGCTCCGCTTGCTGTCATGCCTCCACTCCTCAGCAGGGCGAGTGGAGGCACAAGTGTGCGGTCCACGGCTAGGACCAAGGCGCCACAAGCTGACATCCAGCCTAGGCAGGCGCCCCCTTCAAGGTCGGCCTTAGAGGCCAATAACCTCAAGCGCAAAACTCCAGAAAGTGCTACAAAAAGCGTCCATGTAACGCCTTCAGGTAACACCGTTTATAGCTGTAGCTACACTATAGTGGGGGTTCAAAAAGCCGACAACGGGTGTGGGAAGGGGCTGATCGCAAACCAGGGAGAGGCAAAGGGCCGGCAACCCCCGTCCAAGAGTCTATCTCGAAAGAGATAGCCAGTTCATCATCGAAGCCCCTTAGATTTAATAGGACCTACAAGCCTCCGATTTTAAAATCATGTGCTATCTTTGAGAAGGACAAAGAGCCTGCACTTCCTGAAGACCCCCAAATCACCTCACCGAAAGACCAGATCAAAAACCTTCGCGAGGACGTTAGATTCCTCAGGGGCCAGTTAGATGATAGCAAGATTATGGTCAAAGGCCTAGAGCACCAATTGGACATCTACATCTTTAGCTTTGGGCGTAGACTAGCCAAGGTGGCAAGAGATGCAGGGGTAGAGCACGCTCTTGATTAGGCGCATGTTTTATTTTTTCCTTAAGCGCATGTTCTATTTTTTAGTTCTTTCATTCCAATCATTTTTAATTTTCGATCATGTAATGCTCCTCTTATTTGAAGATTGAATAAAAATTTCATTTAGAATTATTTGTCTACACTTGTCTTTTGGACTCTTTTTTGTCAAATGTAAAATAAAGTCAGGTACAAGTGTGGGGGAGGCGCCGCAGTCACCTCAAATTCGCACAGATAAACAGCACACGCAAAAAATATGGTCTGTGCAATTCTCTCTCGCTCTATTTTAGTAATAAGAATTCTAACTAAACTCAAACATAATAAAGTGATGCTCCATCTCCATATCTTCCTATGATTAAGGGTTTGTATACTTTTTATTCCCTGCTAATATTCCTAAAAACTTGTGAACACTTATAATAGGGAACCCATTTTATCTAAGTAATTGACGAATGAGCTATAGTAGCATGATATAACACTTACTCATTACAGCAAAGCGCTTGGGAATTATTTAACAAAAATAAAATTCAAAATAGCATGTTTCTTGAATGACATACAAATACCAACCAAGGCCATATATGTTCATAGATGATAAAAATCTTCCACATATTCCTCTTACTTTGTATTGAGTTTCGTCAAGTTTTGTGACCCCTGATGAGAGATGTTTCGTGCTCCCAAGGTCAAAACGCATGTACACGCCACATAAAGCAGCTATTCCTACACCGAGAATACGCTAAAACATGTTTCCATCACCAGTAAATAAATACTCCATGCCCTAAAATATGATCTCCCTAGCATACTTCTAGAAAGAGACAAAAAGGCTATGCAAAAAGAATTGAGAAAAAAAATGGGACACATAAAGGTCCCAAAGTATTGAAAAAAAGAGAAAAAAAATATAGGGACACATGAAGGTCCCAAAAGCATTAAAAATGATGAGCACATGAAGGCTCATAGAAATATATATATATGCTAGCCATGTCTACAAATAAAAAGCTAGGAAAGGAGATCATATCAAATAAAGGAGTGTAGTTCCACCAAAAATTCACACACTTGCACTATTTTGATATAAGAGTATGACGCTTCCCTCTAGTGAGATCCAGGATTTGACTTTACAACATATGCAAGGTAAGTGTGCCTCACAATATTCATCCCTACCTAAAGCTCCATATAAGCTATTTAGAAGTAGGATGATCAAAAGAGAAGGCAAAATTGCCTTGGTAAGGAACCACTTACAAATGTGAGTGAGTTGAGCGAATCATTCAAGAAATAAAAACTACTTTTATGTTTTCGAAAATCATACAAAAACCCAAGTTTCTAAGCATGAATAGAGTAAGGAGATTTGAATCCAAGGTATTCCGTTTTTCAATTACCCAAGATATTTTGGTAGACACTTGGAAGTTCGCAAGTTATGGTGAAGCTTCGAATAACCTGTATACAGACTCCAAAATCCAGGGGATGAACCTACTTAGTCCTTAAACTTTACTTGAGGACTCGTAATCCAACCGCCAACATATAAACAAAATGAACAAATGTAAACACCAAAACATAGAATTAGGGATTTTGACTTACACTTTCCATAAGTTTTGGTACAAGCATGTTTTGCAGGTCACAAACCTAAATGCATGGAGAAATTCAATGAAAGGCACTTTCCGACGCTAATTTGCACAAAGGAGCAACAAAGGCGCCCATCAACTCAACTCAACCGGGGCAAAGCACCACTAGGGAGCGATCCAGCTCTAGCCCAAAGCCTGCCACGCGAAGGCGGTGGCCAACGGCTGTAGTCAAGGGGCTGCCGACCCTAGGGAGCGGGCAACCCCTTGTGGGCGCCTCCCTGCCTGTCCTTGCTCTAGCGGTGGCATGCCTCCATGCTGAGGCGGTGCAGCCCTATCCTCACGCCAAGACTAGCTTGAAGCACTGCCATCCTCCCTGTATAAATAGAGGGGTAGAGCTCCCATCTAGAGGACACATGAGCAAAGAAGAGAGGGAGAGCTTCTTTCCTACTTAGCTTCAGCTAGAATAAGAGTGGGAGTGAGTGAGGAAAGAGTTGGAGAAGTGTCGGGCTACCGGCAACCACCCTTAGTGTACTCGCTACACTTAGCGGAAGCATGTCGGAGCTAGCAACTCCTTCGCTTGTACCTCTGCGAGTGTCTTACTACTTGGAGTAAGAAGTTCATGTTTAACTTTGGTGTCGATTTCTTAAGAAAG
This sequence comes from Miscanthus floridulus, assembly GCF_019320115.1. NCBI lineage: Eukaryota > Viridiplantae > Streptophyta > Magnoliopsida > Poales > Poaceae > Miscanthus > Miscanthus floridulus. Next base: position 115,287,985 of record NC_089588.1, on the reverse strand, counting down.
CTACCTTTGTTCATTATAAACTTGTGGGTTCGTCGTCCATCCTTGTGGCGGGTACTCTAGTAGAAGGGCCCTGATAGAGACGGATAATCGTTGCATGAACTCTAGATTAATAGTCGATAGCGTAGACGTGGTGTCTAGGCTAGAAGCTATCTTCGTTTGCCTCATTAACCATGGTTGAGGGGTGGGCGGCAGGTGGTGACAACCCTGTCCGTCCCTCGTATTCCCCCACATCCGGGTTCAATGTAGTGCTATAGGCCAGAGGTACCTGGTAGACCAGGTATAAGCCGGTGCCCAAAACAAGTGTATAGTGTCAAAGTTATCTTCGCTTAGGATATCTACCCTTAGAAAAACCTCACAACCCAAGGTACCTCTCACTTGTTTTCTTTAGGTGAACTAGTTAAGAGACTCACATCTGTTAATTTGGGAAAATACGATACATTGAATACTTCCGGTTGAAGTGCTACAACGGTGTATCCGTGCGCTTGCAGATTCCTCTGCTTTCGCTAAGAAACACCAACAGTCGTGTGGCCTCTGCCTCCAGCCCCCATGCCCGCGCTAGGCAGCCACGGTTTGATCTCTGCTTGTCTCTTTTTCCCCAAAAAACATGGTGAGTAACCGCGGAAAGAAAAAAAACCTCGCATGAATGCACGACTTCCACTACTGCGTCTCCACCCCTTCTTCCCTAGCGCTCCTCTCCCGGTGTTTGGCCTGCACCTTAGCTGGGGGCGTAGCTGGCTAGGCCTCCGCCATGGCCGGGCCCATGGTTGGGGCGTAGCCCGACAGGCTACGGTCACAGCTAGCCCTACGTGTATCTTCCACCTCGACAAACAGTGGCCTCTACCCTTGTGGCATAGGGTGCGACCCTAACTGGAAACCCTAAACCTAGCCCGCGCCACCGCGACGACAGTGGCGGTTTCGGATATGGAGTCCAGCTAAAGCGACGAGGCCTCGACGTGCGCATAAGTCTACTTCACCACAAGCTCATCGAGGGTCATGTCCTCTGCTTCGGTGGGGGCGAGCATGTGGCGCCTACATGCCTTGCCAAGAAGTGGTGTGGGCTGAGGTCACCCAGCTTGCAGTAAAGGGGTGTCACCTTATACAGGAGGACAGGCTGCTTATCCGGTACACAACCTCAGACCTCACAATCTCATGGTGGCCTTCACTTCTAACAATCTATAGTGTAGATATAAATATAAGTGTTGTTTTCCACTCTGACGGACCAAGATTCTAAGGGTTCCATGTAGAGTCAACTACCTGCCTGGTTTTGGCCCGGCCCATGGTCTGCTTGAGGACATGAGACAAGGTGGCGTGTACTCCAAGACATGATGGACTAACCTAGTCGGATTACATGGAAAGTTAGCTTTTGTAATAGAGTTAGAATTCTTCTGCTATAATCGACTACGACTAGATCTATGTGCCCTCCCTGTGGACTATATAAAGAGAGGCAGGAACACACCCCCTTGTACAACACATCATACAATACAATCCAACATAAGGCATCACGGCAAACTGGACGTTAGGTATTATGCTATCCTTGCGGCCAGAACCACTATAAATCGTTGTCTTTGCGTTTACCATCGAGTTCTACACCCTTCAATCATTGTCTCGGGTAACCCCATGACGTGTTGCCGGTCGTCAAGCACATATACACTGATATTTTTTTTCGAGACCCAGTTACAGACGCAGACGCTCATATACATGAGCGCACACTCACTCCTATGAATGCATGCATGCACGCCCTACCTCTATGAACACCTCTGAAGAACTGAGTTGGACCGGCAAACCTCGAGATTGACGAAGTCACCACAGACGCCTCGCTGTCGATGGGCACGTCGCCTACCACTAAATCCTAGAATAAATCTAGGAAAATATGAGTACCCGTGTCATGGTGGGGACTTGATCCCGGATCGGCAGGTTCCACCACAAAGAACCCAACCAGCTCAGTTCGCATTTTCCACTCACACTTGGTTCTTGATATTCATCAAACATCATAAGATTGTGTTCAATAAAAAACAAATAATGCACTCAGCCGTTCTGATTGCTTCTCTCTCTTTTTTCCGTTCCCAATTTAGGTACTATTAATTCATTTGGGTCAGTTGTCGTTGAGGCAAAGTACTGACTTTATGGAACTCTTAACTCTTACAAATTATGCCTTCAGTCTGCCAGAAAGTTTTGCTCACTTTTGTAGAGATTTACTTACTAGTTACTTTTACATGATATTATCTTGGGGAAATGTGACTCAGACAGCTGCAACATTGGAGATCCTCGTGGGTTTGCTCCAAATATTTCCATGAAAGTGAGAAACTAATTTACTATTTTCTGATATCACACATTTCTTGTGTTCTCAATTGGGGACCTATATATGAATTTCAATATGCCATATCTATTTCCTTGTTTGGATCCACCCCAACTAACATTTAGCTATCTAATTGCTAGAGCTAAAATTTAACCAACTAAAGATTAGCTAGCTAAATTTTAGCTACGTGTGTTTGAATCCTTTAGCTAATTAAAAACCTTGACATACTACCCCTCATTAATTCCATTATTGTTTAGCTAGCTAAACTTTAGCTGGGGGTGTTTGGATCCTCTAGGTAAACTTTAGCTGGGGTAGTTCGGTCATTGAGGCCTTGTAGCTGGTTTTAGCTGGGACGAAACAACTAAAGGGATTGTGTACATTTTAGCCTCTACCTAAAGTTTAGCTGGGTTTAACTATGGGCTGTTTGGATCCACCATAGCTAAATTTAGCTAGCTAAAGTTTAGTTGTCGAATCGAAACAGGGCCTATGATGGTTATTTATTGATGTTCAACATATCTGAAGGCCTAGATCTTGTTATTGGCAATTGATGTTGCTCCTACTCATTTTTGTGTAGGTAAGTAGAAAAGCAATGCATTGCCTATGCATTGACTATGTAAATGTTCAAAAATAATTAATCTTGTCTTCCACTCAATTTATGTTTTTAGACTTTACTACATAACCGTTTATGACATCCTTTTTAAATCTACCGTAGAAAATTCACCCCACCAAATGGCTCTAATATGCACTATGGCATCTAAGCTGTGTATATTATGTAGCATATCACGTTTTCATGCCACCTGTAAAACATAGGATAATTGCATTGTTGACAAGTGTGGAAAACATATTCTTTTGCCACATGTGGTCCTAATTGTGCCAGCGAGACAAAACCACCATGGGGTACATAAACATTTTGGAGGTCAGGGAAGACCTGGTTTTGCAGGCAACCCATCGTGAACAGATAGAATACCTGGTTTTGCCGGTCAGGGAATGAAGTAGGCATATACGACCAAATGTGAATGGTTTAGAAGTTCCAATAATCTAAAAAGCAGATGAATTTTAATTTAAAATCTACAAGTGATTTTGAGGTATAAGTCCAATTAAAATGAGTTCTTCATCATTTATTCTATCAACATTAAATTTGGATTGACTTTAGAAATACGATGTAGTCATCTTTTCAGTTTTTAAAAGAGGAGAAAATGAATGAAATTTTGAAGCATGGCAACATTAAAACCGAAGAAGCACATGTCCTATAGCTGCGGGTCAGGCTCACATGCGGGAGAATAGCGAGTGAGTTCCCAGCGGCAACTAAGTCTATATACGGGTTTGTGGGCTAGCCCACTTGCATCCCCATACTGGAGTCTCAATTTGTTAGGCTACAGCTAAAAAAGCGATGCCATATGTGCCGGAGATAATCATATTAGAGCATCTCCTAGAGATCATCTAATTTGTTTTGTAAAGCTAAATATGGCTATTATTAAAAAAAACGTCTCCAACAGATTGGCTAAACTGCTCTTCAAATTTAGTCGCTCGCCATCCCGAAAATTTCGCTTGCGATATTTGGATAGCCAGCATCGCTCGCCATCGCAGTTTCCCCGCGGTCGGCAGCTCCTTCCCGCGTGTGGTGTCCTGCGTTCGGCGGCTCCTTCCCACGTGTCACGCCCTTGCCGGCGGCGAACGCCGATGATAATGAGCGCGTCTACGATCTGGACGCCGCTCTCACAAAAGCAGGAAGGGAAGTCCCTCACGACTCGCTCGGTCAGATTCTCGTGGAACATCTGGCGTGCGGCCGCCTGCATGGATTACAAAAGGGAGTAATGCCGCTCTACACATCTCACCGCATTCATCCACGAATTCTCGTTCAGTGTGCATTGAACCTTGTTATCTGTAATCTGCAATGTGCCGCCTCAATGGCAGCAACGAGGAGGTGGGTTGAGGAGGCATGTTGATGTGCTTGTGCCTGTGCCTTTGCTCGTGAGGTGGGTCATGAGCACCAAGGAATCTGACTGACCAGGAGGAGAGCGTAGAGGAGGTAGATGCCTTGCGGAGGGAAGTGCAGCGCCTGCTATGTTCAACGTGGACCTTCAGCACCAACAGGAAGCCGAGCTGGTGCACACTGAATTTAACAAAACTTTCCTTTATCACACATTAGTTCTATATATCATCGGACTTGGTCCACACTGAATGATTAACTCATTGCACACACAAATATGGTTCTTACATATATTTGATTCCTTCCATGTGGTTTCTACGGTTATTTGTCATGATAGGAGGCTTCCAGTGTACAAGACCAATGTATCACTTGCTGTGTCCATGTACTTTGTAAACGTCTTTGTGCTAGGGTTGTAGAACACAAGAAAAACTCGACGTTGATAGCTGACCTTGTTTTCCTCGCTCACCAGCAATAATACTCTGCCATCATCCAAGGCCCCCAATTGCTTAGTCAATCCCCACGTTCTGGGCATCTGTATGGTATACTCCTTGACCCAAACACTTTTGTTCAAATCAATCAAAAGCCATATGTTGGCATAGCTGTGGTCATCATTGCGTAGACAATGAACCACACCCAAGGTTCCTTTGAGCTTGGTAAGGGTAACTTGCCATGTTTCGGCTTTGACCCCGAATGTCGGGCCATTGATTATCTTCCACTCTTCGCCCTCGAGGTCGAAGGCTGCTATGCGGTTGGAGCCTGAATTCCCAACTGCATAATGCTCGTTGAGGCCGAGGCGAGGCATGAAGTAGACGATGCCATTGACCTTTGCCCTTTTTTTTAGAGTGCCAGGTGGTAAGGAAAGGGGGGGCCGACCTTTGCCTCCATGTCAGTGGCTGTGCGCCGCCCTCCACGATCGTAGCAACCTTGCAGATCTGGGACGGTAAAGCATCTTCGAGGCGATTGTCCATGCCGATAGTCCACGCACGCCCGGCAGCCGGATCGATGTAGGCATTATTGGCACAGATGAGGTCGATCCGCGTGGTGGCCTGCTGCAGCACTCCCAAGACATTAGTGCCGTCGTGCTTGTCCAGCACTCGCACCTCGAACACCCTGATGACGTTGCCTTCCATGTCCATCACCCGCACCTTCGTCGGCCACCAGGCCCCATAGAAAACGCCGACGACGTATGGACTGGCGTGGGACCTCTGCACGGCGACGAAGGCCGGGTCGGAGATGAGGGCGCGCCAGGCCTTGCACACGCACCGGAACCGGCAGAGGGCCTTCGCCGGCACCAAGGCGACCACATCGAAGACGATGTCCTCCGGCAGAGACACGCCGCCGTCATGTTTCTTTTTCTGGGAATAACCGCCGTCATGTTTCTCGCCCTCACGAACCATCTGCGTGCTCAGGCAGCAGTGGGAATTATTTTATTTTCCAAGATATATACTCCTATATATATGATTACAGTCCGCACCGTACATAGAAGCTTTTAGATATTATATGTTCGTGCCCGTGCGTTGCTACGGGATAGCTAACATTTTATACTAGAAACACACGGATCGCACGATAAGATAATAATACTATAAAATTAAATACCAATGTTAAAGTGACATTTAATCCAAAAAGCAAAATTTGTGAAATTAACACAATCACGTAGAGCACGGCATCGTAGGCTCACAAAACCCTATTGTATAGACATTTATATGATGTGGCTAAGATAATGTTTTTTATATTGGCAGGAACAAATCTCTGATATTCATTTCTTTCATGCATCAATAAATGCACGAATAAGTTCCGCCGTATCTCCATACCATCCTATACACAGGTTAGAGTATATATGTAAATATTAGTCCCACCGTATGGGTAATACTGCGTGTCTTAAAAAATCTCTCTGAAAACCTTAAAATAAAGTATGTTGTGCTCACCGTATAAATATGTGTGACTTTATCTATTCCACGCAGACATATATTGTAGAATAGGTTATCCACTTAAGTGTTTGTGTCAAGATCCAGCATCAGCAATATATAGAAATAGTTAAATCATAGATATTATTATTACAAGCGACGATGACTCTAAGTTAGTTGAGTGACCGTGCGTTGCAATGGGACAAATAATACCACCAAACGTCTAGTAGCCAATCTAAAATCAAGATGTCACAAATCTATTTTGCATGTCCCAAATTTAACAGCTTGTCCCAAATTCATCGGACCTCCAAACAAAACATGTTGGTAATCAAACGGATTCGTTTCGGCAAGATCTACAGAACCACGGTCTCTGATTGTCCATACGACTTATGGTTCAAAAAGTTATTTTTTTCTTCTCTTTACTCTACTCAGCCAGCATATTATTTTTTTATAAATTCTAGGGTATTACAACGCCAAATTAAGAAAAATCTGATTTAGGCATTCAGAAGTAATGCCAAGATGATACAAGTTTTGTGCCTGATATAGTCCACATTAAACTACCGGATAGTACATAGAATCTCAGTCCAGATCAGGCAATATTTTTTTCTACCATCGGTCTACTTCATTTTCCAGGAGTTCATAGGAAACAAATTATTTCCATAGCCTGCAAATATTATACGTTAGGACTTCAATTTATTTCATCGTTCATGTTATTTTCCAAACAAAAAAAGATGTAGTAGATGCAAGTCATATTATGTAAACATATAGTCACAAACCATTTTCTATTAGAATATCACGGTTATCATGCCAACGCCAAAATATCACCCCTACACTCGATTGCTTTTTTTAATCTATAAATTGTATACTTATATTGAGCAAATTAATTCTATAACAGGATGTGCCATCAAAATGTCAGAATGGGATCCGTGGCAACTGATGCATAGGACAAAAAGAATACGTGGACAATTCCACAAGCAGTACATGAGGCAAACAGGCCTGGTGGAGGCATCTAGGAGGAAGAACGGACCATCTCCCCCCTTCACTGGGCATGAGGCACCTTTCAGAGTTTGAGATTTCAGAGGCCTTTGCATTGCTCCCTCAGTAATCCACCATTACACTTCAAGACCTCCATATGATCAATCCGCCTGTGCGCTGCTGATCAATACACTATAAAGGCAAATACAACAAAATTTCAAGTACAGTAATATACTATGACAGCTGGTGGAGAGAATTTAAATTAGCTATTTTTAACGCTCTTCTAAAACAGCAACAAAGATGGTCAAATGACCCAAGGACCATCTATTGTATTCGACAACGAAACTTCTTCTGAACCACCCGTGTGCCTTCTGCCTTGAACCCGACCAGGAAGATGAACAGTATGGTTTCAACAGATCACGAATAGTAGGAAGGGAGGGAAAACCTGGATTGAAACATAGGCGGTGCACGATCTGTTGATGTTGCCTCTCCACTATAGCGGCGAGGAGGAAGTCAAGCCCGGCGGCGTTGAGGACGAGGAAGCGGGTCGGCGCGGACAAGGCGACGGCGTGTGCGACAGGCAACGTCGAGGACGAGTGACGAGGAGGTGAGGGCGGTGCGCAAGGGCAAGTGCGAGGGCACTGCGCATGAGGGTGAGGACATGCGGTGTGCATAGGGAGGACGGTTGCTTAACTGGCAGTGCGAGATGATCGTCGCGTGATGTAATCCTTGCGTGATTCCTGAGGGCGCTGATGGCAGGATTGACCGGATAAATCAATCAATCAAAATAGTAGTTTCCTTCTTGATCTTGCATGCACACCATTGGCTCACAGGCATGCAAGGCAATGAACTTCGGTTCTTTTGCATGAGATCTTGCCCGTGATTGTCGCGTGGCGGAGGGAGACTGGATCGCAAGGAGGCAGACCGACGAGGCAAGGCTGCGGGAACACAGCTGGCAAGACTATGGGCCCACGTTGGAATGTCGCACCAAAAAGTATCCATGCTTTGTTCTTTTTAGTTGTGGGAGATAGAGAATCATGCCCATGCGTTGCAACGGGAGGTAAATTTTTTAACGTCAATACAAAGATCCTGTTTGGAACCGAGGTGGGTGACCGCGCGGTAGGGATGAAAACGGTACGGATATTTTCCGACCGTATTCGAAACCGAATCCGTTTAGAGGGGTTGAGATGTCCGTATCCGAGTCCGGATATCCAACATCCGATACCGTATCCGTATCCGAATACTCAAATCGCATATTTATGATGTCGATATCCAATCGTATCCTATCCGACATAGTTGACACTATCCGTATTCGAATCCAAATCCGGACAGAAATATAAAAACAAATGTAATATCGGTGATATCCGTCCGTATCCGATCCGTTTTCATCCCTACCGCGTGGTGTGGTGGACGAGCCGCGGTGTGAAGAATATCGAGGTTGCAGTTCATACCTGCGGTGGATGAGAGAGTGGCGGCGGTCAGAAGAATCGAGGCGACCGCAGGACGTTTGGCAGGCTTTTGTTCCATGGTTGCGGTAGACGATAGAGAATCTAATTTTAATCAGTTCCAAACAGGGCTAAAGAGAAGCGCTAGTTCAGCATAGCAATCGCCATTGAAGCTTCATATTGCATTCAAGTACAAACATGCACGTTATGGGACTTGGAACATACATTCAAGAACAAACTTCATATTACATCTATCTTAATAGCTGAGCATATAGCTTAAATGCAATAAATAGAAAATGCCATATGCTCACCACTTTTACAAGAATGCAACTAACACTAGTACACAGGACATTACTGGCGGTTCTGAACCTATTTTCACTGGTGTTTTTACAAATTGCCAGTGTAAAAGACCAATAAAAATCACGAACTTCACAGGGGTCTTCTAGATAACTGCCACTTTAAATATTTACACCACTAAAACTCGATTTACACCGGCTATTATCATAAGAGAACTGCCACTTTAAATGATTTTCTAAAATTGCAAATCGGGCTAAAAAATAACAAAAAAACTTTTTATCCAAGGAGGCAACGGCACAGTTCCTAGCATTTTCTACCATTTTCAAATTTTCACGAGAAATCTATGCATATGCGATCCCCAGGATTCAAACTCAGCATCTCAAGCCTCGCGCATTACAACCCTTACCACTGCACCCAAAGTCACTTGTGACTAACCTCAGAAATATTCCCATAGTATTCACTCCGGCAGATTTTGAAATGGAGATTTAAAGCCCGAAACAGATTCAAATGAAAAAAGAGATCTACAACTTTGCTTTTGATCGTTTTCCCATCCAATGTCATGTGAGAAATTAAAAAAAATTATTGATCTTAAAACAAAATTTCTGTGCCCTAAATGATTTTAAATGAAAAAGTTATCAACCACAAAGTTGTAGATCCTTCCTAATCCTACAACTTTTGTTCAAACCATTTGTCCATCCGATATCATTTGAAAAACTCAAAAAATTAATTTCAAATTATTTGTAGTGTCGCTAGGCTATTTGTAGTGACACTAGGTTAAGAAAAGCGTCAGTATAAATGTATTTTACTGGCAGTAGATAGCGTGTTTGGTTTGCGTGGTGGATCCGTGCAGAATCATCCGGACCTGTGTCCGAGCCTGGACATAATGTTTGGTTTGCCGCATGGAGTTAAGTCGTCCGTCACCAGATGATTCCCTGTGCTAGTACAAATGCATGGTCGACCGCTTCCCTCAAAAACCATCGGATGACTATGTCCGTCGTCCATCCGAGAGAGCTGGTTCCCTAATCCAAACAACGTCAAGTCTGTGTCCGATCCTAGCAAGAGAGGATCCATGCCGGACGTACTGATTCTGGAATGGACTGACTCCTGAACCAATGACGCTGTTAATAGACAGTAAAAATAAATTTACACTGGTGGTTCATGGCTCGGACCCACAGTTTTATTTTTAGTGGAGCCTATACATTATGAACCACCAGTAGAAAACTAACAACCATCCGCGAAAATCAATTGTGTACTATAATCAAGTGGCAGTGAAACAAAATCACAAAAAAAAGTGGCAGTGAAGTGTTATTTGGAGAGAACACCATGTAATTTATTTATTTTTCTCCAAGTGAAAACAAAGTATTTAATATAAACCTGTCACTGCAATGGACATTTTGCAAAAAATCAGAGTCTTTAATTTGAACCAAAAATTCCTTTATCACTCGTTAGTTCTCTATATCATCGGACTTGGTCCACACTGAATCATTATTTCATTGCACACACAAATATTGTCTTCTATCTCATCTGCATTAATTAGCACTACTACGGTACTTTGATTTCTTCCGGGTGGTTTTCCACAGTTATTTGTCAACATAGGAGGCTCCCAGTGTGCAAGAGCAATATATCGCCGAACACAAATTCTATGTCCTTGAACTTTGTAAACGAAATTGTGCTAGGGTTGTAGAATACAAGGACATGTGTCGATGACTGCGGGGGTATGACCCCGGATACCCATGGCAGACCACATGGGTTGTGCCCCCAGGGGCGGTCCAACCCACAAGACGAAGCCTTGCGAGGCATGACTCTGCTCGGCGCCTCCCACAAGACACTGGGAAGATATCCTGAAGATACTACGAGATCTATTAGGATACGTATGATCCCAAGATTCCTGTAATGTGTTATTACTTTCCGGTTATCTTTCAGATCTAACCAATTTGTAACCCTGCCCCCGGACTATATAAGGCGGACAGGGAACCCCTCCAAACTCACGCAATATCATACGATAGCTAATACAAACCAACAGACCATAGGAGTAGGGTATTACGTCATACTGACGACCTGAACCTGTCTAACTCATGTGTGTCTCTGTTGCTTTCTTGTTCTTGATCACACGCTTCTCTGCCGATCAATATACCTTCGTGGGATACCCCTCGGAGGACTGCCGACGATATTCTGTCGACAGTTGGCGCACTAGGTAGGGGATTGCGTGTTGTTTCCTTGTCGAACAAGATGGCTTTTTCTGCAGGCACTTCGTCCCTCCCATAGCTCGGCCAGATCTTCACGGTCAGATCGATCTCGTGGATCATCAACGCTGACGGAGTCGGAGAGCTCCTCGAGCCGGTGCAGATCGATTCTGCGCCGATCACCCTTGCACCTGGGACTATAGATCCGATCTCAGAACCACCTCCGAGGTCGCCTTCATCAACAATTCGCCGCCCGCTTCCTCGCTACCAGAGGAGGCAGATCAATAACGACGATCTAATCGCATCGATCGATCAGGTTGGTCAGAAGCTCGCCGATTGCCTCTCCATCGCTGAATCGGCTTTGGACACTCTAGTCCAGCGCCGACCACCCTCCGATCCGAATCTACCAGAGGCTGCTCGGAAAACTCCAGGAGTTGCGGCTCTACCCTTCGGGCTCACCAACATTGCTGCCACCTTCCAAGATGCCCTAAGGGGCAAATTCGCCGACCAGGTGGGAGACGTCCGTCCTCTCGCCGACCAGATTGCCGACCAGCCTCCACCAGCTGTCAACATGCTAGATGTCGGCCGGCGGCCCTAGACCATCCCGGATGAAAATCCAGACAGGTCTCAGGGCTCTACGGAGACCCTCGCTGAAACTTTCACTGAGCAACTTCCTCTCCCTCCTTTCTGGGGTGGCGTGATCTTCAACGTCAGCATCGACAGTCCCCCTCGAAACAGTGAGACCGAGGAGGAACACGCCGCTCTCGAGAACTAGAATGCTGACCGCGCAAAACACCGAGCAAACGAGATTACCCTTGTGATAGCCGCGCAACAGCTTGACTCGCAAGGAAGGCCACTCTAGCGCAACCTTGGCGATGATTTTCTCTGCGTTGATGGCCACGACGTCTACAAGACTCCAAGCGATAACCTGGTCGTGGCTGCCAATGAGCTTGTCCGGCTCCCGCAGACACTAGAGGTCGCCAAGGTTGTCGCAATGCTTAAAGCGGCGCATTACTAGGTCAATGAGATCCTCCAGGATCAGAGACCTTCTTACTCAACCTCGATTCGCCGATCAGTCGCCACAAGATCCGATCGCCGCCCAAGTCGCTTCACCGACCAGCGCCACGATGACAGGCAACCCCTCCTAGGGCGGAGCTAGGGGCAACCGCATTGAACATCACCGCAAACCCGACCAGGAGGTCGACCAGGACGTCCAAGTGCACCTCAACAATCTTTGAGATGCACGACGACGTATCGACGAATGCCGCTTCAGTCACCATGAAGAAGAAGTACACCGCCGCCATGAGTACGAGCAAGAGTACGGTAACCCGAACTCAGCTCTCGAGCCACTCACCGACGGCAATGCTGCAGACGATGGGGCCAACAACCCTGAGGGGCCCCCAGCATTAACAAGGGCGCTCCAAACACTTTAGTGGCCCTGTGGTTTCAAAATCACTAGGGTTGATCCCTACGAAGGAAGGATGAACCCAACACAGTGGCTATAGGCTTATGGCACTGCTGTCCGCACCGTCCGAGGAGACACCAGTGTCATGGCAAACTATCTTCTTGTCATGCTTAGGCCAGCCACCATGAGCTAGTTTACCAGCCTTGCCCCAGACTCCATTGGATCCTAGAAAGAGCTGAAAAAAGTCATCACCGATAATTAAATGGCTACCTATACTCGGCCGGGCACCAAGGATGATCTGAACTGCATCAACCAGAAGCCGTCCGAGCTCCTCCGCAGCTACATCTGACGCTTTTCCAAGATGAGGAACTCTATCCCCAACATCATGGAAGCTGAGGTCATCACCGCCTTCATTCGAGGACTCCACCACCGTGAGCTTCGCTCCAAGTTCAACCGCAAGCCGCCTACCGGGATTGGTGAGATGATTACAACCCCCAACCAGTACGCTGATGCTGAGGAAGCCAAGGTGCGCTTCAATGAGGATGCGAGCACTCATCACCCAACATGCCGCTACGACGACCGCCCCGATGACCGACGCCACAACGACGGCCGCTACGACGGCTGCAGTTACATCATGACAGCGGCCATGATCGACCTGAAGGACCCAAGTCTGGCCAAAATCGCTGCCGTCGGCCTAGATCACATCGTCGCCACCGTCAATGAACCTCAGGCCAAGCGCAACTACGATGAGCAATACAAGAAGATCCTCAACGACCCATGCCCTCTCCATAAGAACGCCAAACATAAGATGAAGAACTACCTCGGCTTGGCTAAGGAGTTCCAGGACAAAAAGTTGGACGACAACACCAATGACGGAGCCGGAGACCGCGACCACATGGGGGCAATAACAATGCCTTCTAGGACCACGATAAGGTGGTCACCACCATCTTCGGGGACATCGCCTCCACCGAGAGCAGGAAGAGAATGGAAGCTCACTGCATGGTGGGTGCTCGCCGTCACTATGGAAGATGCCGCCGCCAACCCACTACGCCAGATTTGCGCATCACTGCTGGCCTCATAACTGCCAGATTTGTGAGAACCGACAGTGATATACCTTCACTATCGGTTATGAGCTTGAAAATGAAAAAATGATTGGTGCTGGGCTAAAACCGGCAGTGAAGGACCACATCACTGCCGGTTTTTGGCTTGAACCGGCAGTGTTTTGGCGGGCACTCATCACTGCCGGTTTAAGCCAAGAACCGACAGTGATTGGGCACTATCACTGTCGATTCTAGCCAGGAACCGACTGGTGATAAGCCTACAACACAAAAGGCTGCAGCCGTCCTCTCCTTCCTCCTCTCTTTCATCCCAAGAACAGAGGCGCGCATTTGGACCCTTCCCTCCATTGTTGTGGCTGCTCTTCACCATGAAGCTAGTGCTTGGATTTTGAAGAATGGCTTGATCTTTTTGCTTTAAGGTTAGTAACAAACATCCACTCTTTTGATTTTGTTGCTTAATTAGCTTCGTTTTGATGGCTACATTGCTTGATTCTCATTCTAGTTCTTTCTCCATTCTAGAGAGCACTTTTCCAATTGGACATTTGTGCAAGGCTCAAATTGTGGTGAATCCATCATCCAAAAGGTTGGTGTCTATGAACACATTTAAATTCCTAGCTAATTATTCCATGGTGGTCAAGATCATCATTGTTAGTATGTGATGCTATAATTAGTTCTTAGAAGTAGAGTAGAATAGTTGTTCTTCAATATTGTGCAATAATTGTTTTTTACTACGATTTTCAATTTATAGGGTCAGGGCTACCAATTTCAATTTTTCAATAATTAGTGTACAATAATGTTTTCCAAAAATGGTACTTTCGAACTACAATTGTTGTTCATGAGGCTTGATTTCTTATTAATTCTTTGTAATTACTGTCTCAGTATTTTTTGTGTAAAGATGGATCGAGAGTGGATGCATCTGTCCCGAACGGATCAGCGGTACATGCATGGTATCAGCCAGTTTATCACCGATGCCAAAGCCCATGCTAGGAATGGGAACCCTGTCTTCTACCCATGCAAAGATTGCAAGAATCATAGGAACTTTCGTCAATTTGAGTCTATACGATCGCACTTGATTAACAGGGGGTTCATGCCAAACTATATGATATGGACTATGCATGGCGAGGTTGGTGTGAATGTTCTGCAGGAAAACGATGATGATGTAGACATGCCTGACGTAGCCATCCACGATGCTGACGAGGAACCCGGTGTCAACACGGAACCTATGGCCACAGTTAATAGTGTGTTTAGGAACACGCTAGCTGACGACACCGAGGATAACAATGGCATTTCTCAGCTGCTACATAATGTAGAGGCCGGATGTCTTAGTGAAAGACAACTGAGAAAGCTAGAGAAAATGAGACAAGATGGCAAAACACCATTATATAGGAATTGTCCAATGAGCAAACTAGAAGCCGATATCATGCTGTTAGAGTTCAAATCGACAAACGGATTGGGCGATAAAGGCTTCGATCAGTTGTTAGGTATAATAAGGAAAATGCTCCCAGAAAAAAATGAGTTGCCAGAAAAGACATACTTGGCCAAGCAAATGATCTGCCCCATCGGCCTCGAGGTTGAAAAAATCCACGCGTGTTCCAATGATTGCATATTGTACCATGGAGAAAAATACAAAGACTTGGACGAGTGCCCCAAGTGTGAAGCTCCACGGTACAAGGAAGGGCCAGTCAGATGAGAGTACCAAGACTAGAGGAGGTCCTGTAAAGGTAGTTTGGTATTTCCCTATAGCTCCCTGGGTGCATAGGCTGTTTGCATGTGCAAAGTCAGCAAAGCTGTTGCGCTGGCATGGCGAAGAGCATAAGAAAGATTCAATGATGAGGCACCCCGCCGATGGGCATAACTGGAGGACTGTCAATACTATGTTCTATAAGGACATCGGTGGAGAGGTAAGGCACCTTTGGTTTGCTTTGAGCACAGATGGGATGAATCCTTTTGACCAGGTTAGAAGCAATCATAGCACCTGGCCAGTGACGCTCTGTATATACAACCTTCCACCTTGGGTCTGTATGAAGCGGTCGTACATCCGAATGCCACTACTAATCCAAGGACCAAGACAACCTAGGAATGACATCGATGTGTTTCTGGAACCAGTGCTCGATGAACTAGTGCAGATGTTTGAAAAGGGTGTGCCGGATGTTTGGGACGATGTGGGGGGTACGACCCTAGATACCCATGACAGACCACATGGGCTGCGCCCCCAGGGGTGGCCCAGCCCACAAGATGAAGCCTTGTGGGGCATGACTCTGCTCGGCGCCTCCCGTAAGACACCAGGAAGATATTCCTGAAGATACTATGAGATCTGTTAGGATATGTATGATCCTAAGATTCCTGTAATCAGTTATTACTTTCTGGTTATCTCTCAGATCTAACCGACTTGTAACCCTGCTCCCCGGACTATATAAGGCGGGCAGGGACCCCCTCCAAATTCATGCAATATCATACGATAGCTAATACAAACTAACAGACCACAGGAGTAGGGTATTACGTCATACTGACGGCCTAAACCTCTCCAACTTGTGTGTCTTTGTTGCCTTCTTGTTCTTGATCTCATGCCCCCCTACCGATCAATCTATCTTCGTGGGATACCCCTCGGAGGACAGCCAACGATATTCTGTCGACAGTTGGTGCGCCAGGTAGGGGTGTGCGCTTGATCCCATGGCGAGCCAGATGGACCTCAAATCAACAACATGTTCTCATCATCAATCTCGTGGAGATCCATGCCGGTCCACGACGATGATTCATCGCTGGCTACACCAGCCCTCACGACAGCAGATCCGATCTTGGAATCACCTCCGAGGTTGTCTTCACCGACAACTCACCGCCCCTCGCCGTCAACGCCAACTAGATAACACCATACGTCACCGACCAGACGCTCCATCCAAAGCTAAGTCACGCTTTAATATTCTTCTAAATATTCTCCGATCTTCGTATATCGCCATAATGTTTCTTCGAACTGTTTTCTCCATGTTTGCTCTCCAAACGATTTTCCGAACCCTCGAATAGTCACGTTGATGCTCGGATGCCTCCAGAGACGGCCCTGTCTCCGGCTCCTCCCTACATGTGCTACGGGCTCCGCGCTCTACATTATGGGTGGTCGGCAGCAGCTCCTTGGTCATGCCTATTCCTCCTACACGTGCACGAGCTCCGCGCTCCTGCGTTATGGTTAACGGGCTAGCTAGGGCTGGAGACTCAACTACACACTAACTGTTCGGGCAGTTTATATTAAACATAAATATATTTTCATGCCAACTGATCGCCGAACTGCATACGCCGTTTCATCACCATTGCTGATGTTTCTCCAGAATTTATTTATTTGTGCGTCATGTACTACCCGTTCTATATATTTGTATTGCAAGATCATCATCCAGGTGATCAGATCACCTGGTGCTAGGACTTCTCCACCGATCAACTGGTCAGACCGCTTGGTTCATGGACTCCATCACCGACCAGTTGATCAGACTGTTCACCGGTCGTTTCTACTCAATGCTCACTTTGCCACCGACCAGTTGACCAGTCTGTTCGCCGCTCGTGCTTCATCGCCAGCTACGCCGGTTACTCCTCAACTGCTCAGATTCTTCGAGCTCGAGGACTAAGTGGGCACACTTCACCGCACGAACCTCACGCCAAGCGTAACTACGATGAACAGTACAAAAGATCCTCGACGGCCTGTGCCCTCTTCCCAAGAACCCCAAACACAAGATGAAGGACTGTATTGGTTTGTCTAAGGAGTTCTAGGACAAGAGGATCGACGACGACGCCAACAATGGAGCTAGAGGTCGCCGACCACCTGGGGGCAACAACAATGCCTTTCAGGACCATGACAAGGTGGTCGCCACCATATTCGGGCCTCACCTCCACTAAGAGCAGAAGAGAGCGGAAGCTCACCGCACGACAGGTGCTCTCCGTCACTACGGAAGACGCCACCGCTAACCCCATCTATCGCCCATGGTCCGAGGTCCCCATTACCTTCAGCAGGGCCGACCAGTGGGCAGATATTCCCTACACAGGGCATTTTCCCCTCGTCCTCAACGCAACCATATAGAAGGTGCTCTTCAGAAAAGTGCTCATTGACGGTGGGAGCGCTCTAAATCTCCTCTTTACCGGAGCCCTAAAAGAGCTAGGCCTCGGTTTGTTAGATCTCACACCTTCTGACTCCACCTTTTGGGGTGTGGTGCCAGGCAGGGCCTCCAAACCGCTTGGAGAGATTACCCTACCAGTTCAGTTCGGCATGGCAAGCAACTACCGCGTCGAACATATCAACTTCTATGTCACCGACTTCGACACCGCCTACCATGCCATACTTGGTTGGCCAGCTTTGGCCAAGTTCATGGTTGTGCCGCACTATGGCTATCTGGTGCTGAAGATGCCTTCGCCTACTGGACCCTTGGCCCTGCGGGCCAACCTCACCATCGCCTATGCATGCGAGACAGAGAGTCTCGCCCTCGCCGTAGCTACCGACCTCTCCATCCAGATGGCTAGCGTGGTCACTGAAGCCAAGACGGCGCCTGCCAAAGACATGGAGATCCTAGAGCTAGAGCCTCCCTGATGAGGACATCACTTCAGAGATACCCGCTGATCCTCCAACCATCATGCAAGGTCCAATGACTCGGGCTCGAAAAGCGACAACTCAATTTAGAGGTGAGCTCATTCTTAAGCGATACTTTTCATACTTTTGAGAATAGACTACTACCTAATGATGTTATCTTGCTTAGGAACATTGGAGAGGGTCATGAAGGACTTAGAGGAAGTGGTGGAGGTGATGATGACCAGCAAGGACGTCCAACACAAGCCGGAGGCCTAGTCCAACAAGAATTTGAGTCTACCTCGGCCTCCAAGACCAGTCTGCCTTAAACTGGTCGTCCAGGACGCATCCGGACTCCATTTGATAATTTGATCCACATATGGATGGAAAGCTAATTTGATAAGAGGAAGCCAATCCAAGTGGTTTCATGTCAAAAGCTATTCGGAATCAACGGGAATCGTCGAAACAAGTCAGCGTCTAGAATCTGCCAGGGTGCTGCGACACCGTCTTTTAGTCCGTTGGAACATGTATCGAGTTTGGGCCCATTAGGGGTGCGTCCAGGGGTCTTGCACGACCCTAGAGTCTTCATAAATAGCCGCCGCCCCTTCATTAGGGTTTGGGTTTTGCTTAGATTAATCTGTCAAGAACAGTTTCACCGTTCATCGGTTTGTGAGACCCCAACTTCGTGAGTTTAATCATTCATCTGCAATGTGGTTGCGTTTTTTCTTGTTCTTGCTTGTGTTCTTCATTGCGTAGGCAGGGATTAGCCTTCTTGGCGAGGTCAACCTGGTCTATGACTCGGTTGATAACCAGAGGAGCTATGGTGCTAAGATTGCAGGGTTCGATCTTTCGATCTGAAGCCGGATCGGTGTGTCATTCTCCGCCACAACGATAGTTACCATCACCTGATGGAAGATCGGGATCCCCATCTCCATTAAGTGGTAATCAGAGCTAAGGTATACCGTTAGGTTCACATTTATTCCCTAGTTTGAGTGTTTCGCATTCGTCCCATAGTCCAGTGCCATACTCGTTTTTCCTGTCCTAGAACCTTCCGCGCCATAGCCTTTGCATATTTCAGTTTCAGAGTCCGTCGTGTCAAGTTTGTGTCCTGGTCGAGGTCTTGTTGCTGGTTAGGTCATGTTAGAGTCTAGTTCGTGTGTTTTCCCCATCGTTTCCATCAAATCTTTGTTGTTGTGACCAGTTTTGGGCACATTGTTCCTGTTTTGTCATCTAATTCGGAGCCAATTCCTAAAACTGGTCTAGTTTTCGCATACGAACTCCGATTTCGATGTTCCATATATCAAAATCGATCAGAAAAATATTTCGGATCCGTCCATCCTTGCTTTGCTGGGGTTCAGAAATTTTATATTGGTCAAAAAGTGGTCACAAGATCCTCTTTTCGTGGTCACAAGGTTTTTGTTGATTTTGAGCAAGTTTTCTAAAAATTCCACAGGCCACGTCTTACACTTGTTTCAGCTCATATTTTCTATGGTTACTTATTTTGTGCTCCTAAGTAAAGGAAAAATATCAAAAAAATAAAATAAAAAAGTCAAAATTTCCCAAAAAAACAACAACAGCCCAAAAAATAGAAAAAAAGAGGGGCAAAAGAGGAACAATTTTTAGAGGAGCACATAGAATAGACCAAAGTGAGTTGTGTTTGCGTATGCTGTCTGGTTCCTTATTTGTGTTGATGTTTCCATCCACCATACTTGTTTTTCATACACCTGTCACCTTGCTATCCACCATACTTTTGTCTCACACCTGGTACTTGGAACACTTTAGACCAGCAACGAGAACAAGTACTTTGGACTATAATTCAGCATTACTTTCTGTTACTGACTTGTGTGCCAGATATACATATTACTCTTTGTGTGCTTTCCAAGCTCCATAAACTCTTCAGATCAGTACAGACAAAGGGCCTTGCAATCTCGGTACCACTGCCTCACAGGTATCACGAACCAACCGCTGGTTGTACCGCCCACTGCTTGTGTTGGTAAGAACTTTGTAAGAGCTTGGTAAGACGCTTCCACTTGTTGTGAAAAGTGACACCACTGCAACCACATAGTCATTTGGTAGGGATAACTTTCACCTGTTTGTTCTTGTTTTTGTGTTTTCAATGGCAGGAGGTGAACAGACTGGAGATAACAATCCTAAAGGTTTCAACGAGTGTGTCAGTCAAGAGCAACTACAAGCTGTTGTAGAGGATGCCCAAAAAAGGATGAATGAGGCCGTCAGGAAGGCCATCACTGACGCACTCATTGAGCTCAACATTGGCAATAGCATGGAAAGATTGGACAAGCGAATTTCCACGCTAACTGACAAGGTTACTGAGTTGGAAACCTTTGTGGCGGGCAACAACGACGTCTCCGGCAGCAACACCGATGGTCAAGACACGGTGTATGATGCCAATGGGAACATAGATCGAGCAACTTTCTGACAAGACAGATTACGACAACGTCTTCGCCGCAACATGACAGGTATGGGTGGTGTCCACCACCACCACCATCAAGGTAATAATCACTGTGTACCCGATGATCCTTATGCTAAAATTAAGTTCACAATACCATCTTTTTCGGGTCATCATGATGCTGAGGGATATCTAGATTGGGAGATGACGCTAGAACAAAAGTTTAGTGCCCACCTTGTACCTGAGCAGCATAGAGTTAGACAAGCTACTAGTGAGTTTAAGGATTTTGCCATTATTTGGTGGAATGGGCTAGCTACACAGAATGCTTTACCTGGTACGTGGGAAGAACTTAAGGTAGCTATGCGTGATCATTTTGTTCCTCCTTCTTATCATAGAGACTTGTGTAAGAAATTGATGCGTTTAGAAGGAGATAAATCTGTACAGGATTACTATGGTGAGCTCCAAAAGGGATTGATGCGCTGTAGTGTTGTGGAGGGAAATGAAGATGCCATTTGTCGTTTTTATTTGGGTTTGAGGCGTGAGATTCAGGACATTGTTGATTATAAAGAATTTAACACTGTCAACCAGTTGTTTCAGTTTGCTATGCTTGCAGAAAAGGAATTGCAGGGGCGTGAACAGCAGGGCAAGAGCAAGGTCAGCACCAGAACATACACGCCACACTCGGCACCATCTTTGGGGCTGACCAAGCCAACCACTTTTCGGGCGCCTCCACCAGCGAGCAAGCGACCAGCAACCTCTGGAGTTTCCGCTACACCTAAGGCACCTCCCGCAAGACCTTCAGATTTAGGTAACAATTCTTCGCAGGTGCCTACCAAGAGTTCCTCATTCGTTGCATCGACGGGATGCACTTCGGGTATTCAGTGCCACCGCTACCATGGCATTGGCCAAGTGCAGAAGGACTGCCCAAGTCAGCGGGCATATATTGCTACAGAAGATGGTTACATCAGCACCTCTAACATTGAGGATGAAGAAGACCAAGAAGCAGATGAGGAGGATGGCGAAGTCCTTGGTGACGAGGCAACGGCGTCCTATAGGAGCATCATTGTACAGCGGGTGCTCAGCTCACAAGTCCAGCAACCTGAGAAGCTACAACGCCATAACTTGTTCCAGATTTTCTTCGTCATCAGCAATCGTCGAGCACGTGTCATTATTGATGGAGGTAGCTGCAACAATTTGGTGAGTTCTGATTTGGTCAAGAAGCTTGGCTTGACCACACGCCCACATCCACGTCCATACCATATTCAGTGGCTAAATGATTCTGGTAAAGCAAAGGTAACACAAACTTGCAGAGTTTCATTTTCCATTGGTTCTTATGCTGATTCTGTTGATAGTGATATGGTACCTATGCAAGCTTGTTCGCTCTTATTGGGCCGTCCTTGGGAACATGATAATGATGCTACACACCATAGTAGAAGTAATAAATACACTTTTCTGCATAAAGGAAAGAAAATTACTTTGGTACCTTTGACCCCTACTCAAATTGTACAAGCTAATAGAGAACGCACTGCTAGTTTGAATGATGTTCAATCTGAAAATCAGCAAGTTGCTAATTCTATTTTCTCACCTAAAAAGGATAAGTCTACATCTATTTCTAAGGTTGAGGGGATTAAATTGAAGGGTGGTGTTATGCTTGCAACAAAATGTGACTTTGCTGAAATTTCTGATGATGATATTTGCTATGCTTTGGTATGCAAACGAGCTATGTTTTTGCTTGATGATATTGTTAGCTCGGTACCTCCTGCTGTCACTAACCTTTTGCAGGAGTATGAGGACATTTTTCTAGCTGAGATACCCCCGGGGCTGCCACCTATGAGAGGGATAGAGCATCAAATCGATTTGATTCTGGGAGCGACCTTGCCCAACCGAGCTGCCTATCGAACCAATCCTGAGGAAACTAAGGAAACTCAGCTGCAAGTCCAAAATCTTTTGGACCGCAGGTATGTACATGAAAGCCTTAGTCCTTGTGCTATTCCTGTACTTTTAGTTCCTAAGAAAGATGGAACTTGGCGTATGTGTGTTGATTGTAGAGTCATCAATAATATTACTATTCAGTATCGTCATCTTATTCCTAGGCTAGATGACATGCTTGATGAGTTGTGTGGTTCTATAATTTTCACTAAGATTTACTTGCGAAGTGGCTACCACAAGATTAGAATGAAACTTGGAGATGAATGGAAAACTGCGTTTAAAACCAAATTCGGGTTGTATGAGTGGTTAGTTATGCCTTTTGGTTTGACAAATGCACCTAGCAGTTTCATGCGCTTAATGAATGAGGTTTTAAGAGTTTTTATTGGTCATTTTGTGGTAGTTTACTTTGATGATATATTGATTTACAGTAAGTCTTTTGATGAACATATGGATCACTTACGTGTTGTTTTTAATGCTTTACGTGATGCACGTTTATTTGGTAACCTTGAGAAGTGCATCTTTTGCACAGATCGAGTTTCTTTTCTTGGCTATGTTGTAACTCCACAGGGAATTGAGGTGGACGAGATGAAAATTAAAGCCATAAAGAGCTGGCCGGTTCCCCAAACCGTCACACAGGTGAGGAGTTTTCTTGGTCTTGCAGGATTCTACCGCCGCTTCGTCAAAGATTTCAGCACCTTTGCTGCCCCGTTGCATGAGTTGACGAAGAAAGGAGTGGTGTTCCATTGGGGAAAGGCACATGAGGAGTCCTTTGACACTTTGAAGGACAAGCTTACACATGCACCATTGCTGCAACTTCCAAACTTTGGTAAGACTTTTGAGCTAGAATGTGATGCTAGTGGAGTTGGCATTGGAGATATTTTGATGCAAGATGGTAAACCGATTGCTTACTTTAGTGAAAAATTGCATGGCCCTATTCTTAATTATTCCACGTATGATAAGGAATTGTATGCACTTGTTCGTTCTTTAGAGATGCGGCGTCATTATTTGTTGCCTAAAGAATTTGTTATTCATTCTAATCATGAATCGCTTAAGTATCTTCGTTCTCAAAATAATCTGAATCGTAGGCATGCTAAATGGGTTGAAATTATTGAATCTTTTCCTTATATTATCAAACATAAGAAAGGGAAGGATAATGTGATTGCTGATGCTTTGTCTAGAAGATATACATTGTTGTCCCAACTTGATTGCCGGATTTTTGGTCTTCAATCCATTAAAGAACAATATGCGCTTGATCCTGATTTTAAGGATGTGTTGCTTAATTGTAGAGAGGGACGCACATGGAATAAGTTTATGATCAGCGATGGGTTTTTGTTTAAAGCTAACCGCCTATGCATTCCAGTTGGTTCCGTTCGTCTTTTATTGTTGCAGGAGGCACATGGAGGCGGATTGATGGGACATTTTGGTGCCAAGAAGACTGTGTTGTCCACACACTTTTTTTGGCAGGCGAGATGTAGAGCGATACGTGGCTCGGTGTGCCACATGTCAAAAAGCTAAGTCGCGGTTGAACCCACATGGTTTGTATATGCCTCTTCCTGTTCCTTCTACTCCTTGGGCAGATATATCTATGGATTTTGTGTTGGGATTGCCAAGGACTAAGAGGGGGAGGGATAGTATTTTTGTGGTGGTTGATCGTTTTTCTAAGATGGCACATTTTATTCCTTGTCATAAGAGCGACGATGTTGTTCATATTGCTGACCTTTTCTTTCAAGAAATTGTTCGCTTGCGTGGTATGCCTTCTACTATTGTTTCAGATCGCGATGCAAAATTCTTGAGTCATTTTTGGCGCACATTGTGGAATAAATTGGGGACCAAGCTGCTGTTTTCTACAACATGTCATCCCCAAACTGATGGGCAAACTGAGGTTGTGAATCGAACATTGTCCACCATGTTGAGAGCCATTTTGAAGCGCAATTTGAAGATGTGGGAAGAGTGTTTGCCACATGTGGAGTTTGCATATAACAGGGCAGAACATTCCACCACCAAGATAAGTCCTTTTCAGGTAGTGTATGGTTTTAACCCCCGTGCTCCTATTGATCTTTTGCCTTTACCTACCACTGAGAGAATACATAGTGATGCTAGAGAGCGTGCTGATTTTATTCTTAAGTTGCATGAAATAACTAAAGCAAATATTGAAAGAATGAATGAAAAGTATAGAATTGCTGGTAGTAAAGGTAGAAGGTAGTAAAGGTAGAAAAGAGATTAAACTTGAACCGGGTGAATATTGAAAGAATGAATGAAAAGTATAGAATTGCTGGTAGTAAAGGTAGAAAAGAGATTAAACTTGAACCGAGTGATTTGGTTTGGTTACATTTGAGAAAAGATAGATTCCTTGAGCTGCGTAAGTCTAAATTAATGCCAAGAGCAGCTGGTCCTTATAAGATCATTGAGAAAATAAATGATAATGCCTACAAACTTGAATTGCCACCCGAGTTCGGGGTTAGTCCCACCTTTAACATTGTAGATTTGAAACCTTATTTGGGAGAAGAAGATGAGCTTGAGTCGAGGACGACTCCAATTCAAGAGGGGGCAGGATGATGAGGACATCACTTCAGAGGTACCCGCTGATCCTCCAACCGTCATGCATGGTCCAATGACCCGGGCTCGAAAGCAACAACTCAATTTAGAGGTGAGCTCGTTCTTAAGCGATACTTTTCATACTTTTGAGAATAGACTACTACCTAATGATGTTATCTTGCTTAGGAACATTGGACAGGGTCATGAAGGACTTAGAGGAAGTGGTGGAGGTGATGATGACCAGCAAGGACGTCCAACACAAGCCAGAGGCCTAGTCCAACAAGAATTCGAGTCTGCCTCGGCCTCCAAGACCAGTCTGCCTTAAACTGGTCGCCCAAGACGCATTCGGACTCCATTTTCGATGATCAACATATGGATGGAAAGCTAATTTGATAAGGAAGCCAATCCAAGTGGTTCCATGTCAAAAACTATTCGAAATCAACAGGAATCGTTGAAACAAGTCAGCGTCCAGAATCTGCCAGGGTGCTGCGACACCGTCTTTTGGTCCGTTGGACCATGTATCGAGTTTGGGCCCATTAGGGGCGTGTCCAGGGGTCTTACATGACCCTAGAGTCTTCATAAACAGCCGCTGCCCCTCCATTAGGTTTCGGGTTTTGCTTAGATTAATCTGTCAAGAACAGTTTTGCCGTTCATCGGTTTGTGAGACCCCAACTTTGTTAGTTTAATCATTCATCTGCAATTTGGTTGCGTTTTTTCTTGTTCTTGCTTGTGTTCTTCATTGCGCAGGCAGGGATTAGCCTTCTTGGTGAGGTCGACCTGGTCCATGACTCGGTTGATAACCAGAGGAGCTGTGGTGCTAAGATTGCAGGGTTCGATCTTTCGATCTGAAGCCGGATCGATGTGTCATTCTCCGCCACAACGATAGTTACCATCACCTGACTGGAAGATCGAGATCCCCGTCTGCATTACTCCCCGCGCCTCCGCCAAGTCAAAGGAAGTCAAGGAGGTCGGCCTCAGCCTTGACGATTCCTCCAAGACCGTGAAGATTGGGGCTCACCTTGACCCCAAATAGGAAAGCGCACTCGTCTCCTTCCTACGTGCCAACACCGACATGCTTGCTTAGAAACCTGCAGACATGCCGGGGGTACCACAGGAGAAGATCGAGCACTCCTTGAATGTCTCGCCGACCACCAAACCGATCAAGTAGAAACTCCGCCGATTCACGGCAGACAAGAAGGAGGCTATTAGGGTAGAAATAAAACGGCTCTTAGCTGCCGGATTCATAAAAGAAGTGTATTATCCTGATTGGTTAGCAAACCCTGTTCTCATTCAAAAAAAGAATAAAGAATGGAGAATGTGTGTTGATTATACTGATCTTAACAAACACTACCCTAAAGACCCCTTCGGCCTGCCTCGGATAGACGAGGTTGTAGACTCCACCACCAGCTCCGAACTGCTCTCCTTCCTTGACTGTTACTCCAGCTATCACCAGATTTCCCTGAAGGAAGAAGATCAGATCAAGACATCGTTCATCACGCCCTTCGGTGCTTACTACTACACAACCATGTCCTTCGGACTCAAGAACGTCGGAGCAACCTATCAAAGGGCCATCTAGACGTGCCTCGACCAATAGATCGGCCGCAACGTTGAAGTCTACATCAATGATGTGGTCGTCAAGACCAAGGCCACTAACAATCTTATCGTCAACCTTAAGGAAACTTTCGCCAACTTGAACAAGTACCGATGGAAGTTGAACCCTTCAAAGTGCATCTTTGGAGTTCCATCCGGTATACTGCTGGGCTACATTGTCAGTGCTCGAGGCATCAAACCTAACCTTGACAAGGTCCCTGCCATCACCAACATGAAACAGCCAACATGTGTCAAGGATATACAGAAGCTTACAGGCTGCATGGCTGCCTTAAGCCGCTTTATATCACGCCTTAGCGAAAAAGGGCTACCTTTCTTCAAGCTCCTCAAGGCCTCCGAGCGCTTCTCCTGGTCGAAGGAGGCGGACATAGCTTTTGAGCAACTCAAGTTGTTCTTAACAAAGCCTCCGATCATGACAGTGCCACGACCAGATGAAACTCTAGTGATCTACATCGCCACCACTTCCCACGTCGTCGGCACAGCTATTGTCGTTGAACGCGAGGAAGCCGGGCACACCTACAAGGTGCAACGTCCAGTGTACTTCATAAGCGAGGTACTTAATAAGCCCAAAACTCGTTATCCTCAAGTACAAAAGTTGTTATATGCAATTCTGATTATGTCGCGCAAGCTCCGACACTACTTCAAATACTACAAGATCGCCGTGGTCACTGAGTTCCCTCTGGGGGATATTCTCTGCAACAAGGAGGCCAACGGCTGCATCATCAAGTGGGCCATTGAGCTTCGTACTTACTCCATCGAATTTAGAAGCAGGCCTACCATCAAGTCACAGGCGCTCGCTAATTTCATCGCTGAGTGGACAGAGATCCAAGAGCCTATTGCTGCCACTTGCCCTGAGCATTGGGTGATGAACTTCGACGGCGCCCTTAAGATCAACGGTGCTAGAGTGGGCATTCTGTTCATTATGCCGACCAAGGTTAAGCTCCGATATGTTCTCCGGATACACTTTCCGGCCTCCAACAACGCCATCGAATATGAAGCATGTCTCCATGGACTCCGTATAGCCATCGAGCTCAGCGTCAAATGCCTCATGGTGTACGGGGATTCTGCACTGGTCATTAACCAGCTTAACAAAGATTGGTCTTGCTCTAGTGAGAAGATGGACGCATATTGCGCCGAAATCAGGAAGCTTGAAGGAAAAATCTGTGGCATCGAGTACCATCATGTGGTACGCGACCAAAATCAGCTTGCCGATCACTTATCCAAGTTGGGCTCTTCTCGCACCGCGATCCCACCAGGGGTCTTCATTCAGGATCTCCTGGTGCCATCCATAAAAGAATATAAGGAAGTTCAAAAAGCCCCCCCCCCCCCCCCGCCGAGCAGCTGGTACTTACAGTACCTTCGCCGGCCGCCGATTGGAGGGAGCAATTCATCAAGTACCTCACCAGTGCCGAGGTACCCGCCGACAAGACTGAAACCGAATGCCTAATTTGTCGAAGCAAGCATTACATGCTGGTGGACGGCAACTTGATGAGGAAAAGTGCCAAGGAAGGGATACTGCAGAAATGAATCACCCAAGAGGAGGGAGTAAAGCCACTTCTCGAAATTCACTCTGGTTCCTGCGGCAACTATGCGGCCTCGAGAACACTGGTCGGCAAGGCTTTCTGAGCTGGCTTCTATTAGCCCACAGCCATCACTGACGTAGAAGACCTCGTCCGACGTTGTGAAGGATGCCAATTCTTTGGTAAGCAAATACACGTGCTGGCGCACGAGCTGCAAACCATCCTAGCTTCCTGGCCCTTCGCATGCTGGGGACTGGACATTATTGGGCCTTTCAAACCAGCACCAAGTGGTTTCTGATACGTATATGTCGCCATCGACAAGTTCTCCAAGTGGATAGAATATAAACCGCTCGTCTCAGCTACTGCAAAGAAAGCAGTCGAGCTCTTCGAAGATATCATCCACAGATTTGGTCTCCCGAACAGCATCATCACTAACCTTGGAACTACATTTATTGGCCATCACTTCTAGGACTTCTATGAAGACCGTTGCATCTCCGTCAAATATGTCTCCGTTGCCCATCCAAGAGCCAACGGCTAGGTCGAACGGGTGAATGGCATGATCCTTGATGCCCTCAAAAAGCAACTATATCAGAAAGAAGAAAAGCACCCGAGCAGATGGCTCAAGGAGCTTCCATCTGTAGTCTAGGGACTGCGTACTCAAGCTAGTCGTGGTACCGGCATGACTCCATACTTCTTGGTCTACGGATCAGAAGCCATACTACCAGCGGACATTGCCTTCCGAGCACCTAGGGTGGAAAACTATGATGAAGAGCAGGCCGCAGCTGTTCGGTCAGAGGACGTCGATAGGGCCGAGGAAGAACGCCTAATCACCTATGTCCGCACAGCTAAATATCTGGAAGGCTTGTGGAGGTACTACAACCGAAACGTCAAAAGTCGTTCATTTGCTGTCGGCGATCTCGTTCTCCGCAGAAAACAAAAAACTGAAGGGATGCACAAGCTCTCTTCCCTTTGGGAAGAGC
Organism: Miscanthus floridulus; assembly: GCF_019320115.1. NCBI lineage: Eukaryota > Viridiplantae > Streptophyta > Magnoliopsida > Poales > Poaceae > Miscanthus > Miscanthus floridulus. Next base: position 115,258,976 of record NC_089588.1, on the reverse strand, counting down.
CTTATGTCATCAAAGAGGTTACCTGACCAAGGTCTTATCGCCTAAGTGACTTAGAAGGAGTCGATGTTCCCAACTCGTGGCACATCGAACACCTTATACATTTCTATCCTTGAAATGTTCCAGATATGTACTTGTCGATGTGGTACCCACGGGATACACCGCAAGGAAGAGAGGAGATCTAGTTTGATTAGGATTCCTCCCATACAATCCTAGTAGTAATACTACCCTGTAATCCTACTAGGACTCTACATTGTAAACCGACTAGGACTCTGGCCTCCTGACTATATAAAGGAGGGCAGGGCTCCTTAGAAGAACACGACACAATGCATCACAACATAGGGACTCCGAACAATCAATCCAACGCAAAGGCTAATGCCGACTGGACGTACGGCTATTATTCGATCACGATCAAGGGTTCGAACCAGGATAAATCAACAGTCTCTTGCGTTTACCGTCGAGTTCTACATACGCTGAAGCCCGAACATACTGCCCCGGGTACCCCCGTGGTAGGCTATCGGTGGTGAAACATCGACAGTACTCTCCACTTTTATATTGAATAAAGTTTTGGTCTCCATAACTTGTCTCCATTTTGTCTCTATTGTGGTTTAACATCCACTCGTGCTCACCGAGCTCTATGCTACTTCATAACGAACTCCAATACATTATCGCCATAACTGCGCCGACCACGTTCCTCCAAATCTCCAAAATCACCGAACACGATTTCTCCAAAATCGCCGAACACGTTTTCTCCAAAATCGCCAAACATGTCTCCTCTAAATCGCCAATGAATTTCGCCACGTTTTTTCTCCAAATCGCCAAACACTTTTCTCCAAATCTCCAAGATATTTCGTCGATCGGCGAGCAACATACTTTCTTTTCTGATCTCTTTGGAGAAGACCCAGTCTCCGATCTCTCCCTACACGTGCTACAGGCTCCGTGCTCTGTGTTATGGGTGGTCGGTTGTGGTTCCTTAGTCACACCTTTTTGTCCTACACGTCTACGGGCTCCGCGCTCGACAATATGGATTATGGGTTAGCCAAGGCCAAGAGTTCAGCATAGAATAAATTGCTCGGACGCCGTTTATATTACCTATATTTCCAAGTTATCTTGATAACCACCATGCAACACATGTCCCATTCTTTTCTCTATGGAGAAGACCCAGTTTTTTATCTCTCCCTACACGTGCTACGGGCTCCGTGTCCTATGTTATGGGTGATCGGCTGCGGTTCCTTGGTCACGCCTGTTCCTCTTACACGTGCACGGGCTCCGCGCTCGACGCCATGGACTACGGGCTAGCCGAGGCCTTATGGGTCAATAGCGAACCAACTGCTCGGACTCTACTTACATTACGTGTTTGAAACTATGAAGATTTTTTCACCGAAATACAATCTAACCGCATACACATGCACCTTATAATATTTATCGTATACATAAGTGTTTTTATGCCTTCACGCGTTCTAACTACACTGTCTAGAAATTACAGATGATATTCGCCAGGTGGATCATTGTGCCCCGCCATCGCCGTCCATTTTGCCGAACAGGTCTATATCGCTTGCCAACTTTTTCGCTTCTTCCTCCACCTCATCCTCGAGCTACTGGGTCTCTGCTTCACTCAGTCCTTCGGTGAACTTGCCCCCTATCGCCTGAAGGTCAGTGGCTGGATAGTGGGTCCGAACCACAGCAAGGGCGTGGGTAGCGGCGGTCATAACGATGTCACGGTTGAAGCCCTTGAAGCTCTCCCATGCCGTCTTGCACCTTTCGATGACGATGTCTGGGCGCGGCAGCCTACCATCGGGCTAAGGAGCCACTTCTGGTTCAACACAGTCGAGCACTGGTCTAATTCCGATATCCACAGTGTCAAACTTGGCCCTTTGGGTTCAGGCGTCCTGCTCTAGCACATCGTATTGTGCCTTGACCCTATGACGATAGTCTGCAAGAATTACAAAGTTCCATCAAGTGAGAAAGTTACTTCAGCGGTAACCCCGACTAGGGAATACTCACCTAGGGAATACTCACCGTTCAGCTCCTCGGCTAGCTTGCTCGCTCGCCCTGTCCCCTTCACCTTCTCCTCTCGGAGTTGCTCGAGGGCCTAGCGCAGCTGGCCGAGCTCTACATCTTATTCTACAAGTACAATAGTCAGCGCCAAAAGTAAGCGTATCCAACTATGCAGAGCACTTTCGTCGATCACACATACCTTTCTTCTGCTCGGAGACTATCTGCAATTGTTCCAAATACTCAGAAGCATCCTTTAGTTGTGTCGAGGCAGTGGCCAGCTACTCGGACTTGCTCCGCAGTTGTTCTTTTGTAGTCGCCAGCTGTTCAGATAGGACTCCCTTCTGGTGTTCCAGGTCCTGCACGTTGGATTCAACGAGGTCTCGCTCGCGCCGGGCCCTCTGAGTGTGTTTCTCCGAGAGGTTTATCGCCTCTTTGAGTTTTTGGTTCTCCTCGGTGAGGGGCTCCATCCTCTTTATTAACTAATGCCACTGCTCGGTAGTCCGATTTATTCCCTGAAATTCACAAGGATAATAATGGTATTCGATCTCAACCGTTAAAAACGAATGCTCCGAATTCAGTACTAACCTTGATTTGTTTTATTACTCCAGCGAGGGTGGATTTCAGCCTCCTTATCTCCTTGGGGGTGTCCTCTTCCTCCACAACTACCACCTCGTCACTACGCCTACGGAGGATTCGGACGGATTGGGTTTGAGGTTCAGCCCGAACGATCTCCTCCACCTCGTCCTCTTCTTCCACAGCAGCGGGAGAAACCATTGGGGGCTCTATGACTCGACAAAGGGTCCGACCACGCCTCATGACGCCTCCGGGGGTACCTTTAGCTCTGAGGGGGCCATCGGTTCGGTTGACCCAAACTCTGGTGCTTCGTTGGCAATTCTAGCTTCAGCTCCTGAAGGCCCGGCAGCAACCACCATCGATTCAGGTATTGTCACCGACTCGTTCCCCATCGACACCGACCTCTCGCCATGTCCAAGTCCACCTGCAGCAGTGGTTGAGTCTTCCGCTGGCTGTCGAGCACCCAAGGACCCCAACATGGGAGCTAACGGTGTTACCTCCACTCCAAGATCAGCCCGAGGTTGCTCGAACGAGTTCGGATCCTCTGTCTGCCTTGCACTGCATCAGATCATTTGGTCAAGTGGCAAAAAAGCTAAGACAAACAGCAAAGTGACTCCAACATGAGGATACTAACTGTTTGGTCCGCCGGTGCAATTTTTTGAATCGGCAATGCCTGCCCAAGCCCCCAGGCACGGCTACGGGGTCGACCCCCTTATCCTAGGGTAAAGGTCTCGCCTCCTCCACAGTCGGCCTTTGCTCTGCCTGCTGCTCGAGGACTCACGTCACCTGCCCAGTAGAAACCCCTGTCGCCTGATGCTCGGGGACTTCTTCGCTTCCCCTTGGTTGCTCCTCCATGTGTGTACTGCTTGGAGGTGCTTGGGTGCTCGGAGGAGGAGCAATTGAATCTTCGTCGTCATCAGACCACTCGAGCACCGCGGTCCTTCACGGTCGAGTGGTCTGGTCGCCACCAAGCGAGATGCCGCCCCGTTTGAGGGGAGCGGCAGCCGCCATTTTTCTCTTCTTCTAGGCTGGCTCATCTGCCGCTGCCCTCTTTCCCCAAACTTTCTCCATCACCTGGGGCAAAGTCTTTGTCCAACCAGCGTCGGTTCCTCCGGATTCTGATGAGGTGCTAGCCGCATCTTCTTCAGACCGAGCTGATCGCTGGGCATCTACTCCCCTGGGCCAATCCCTCCTCGGGATGTCGGAGAAATACACCGCTCTTTCCTACGAGTGGATCTTTGCACAAGTGAATCAGTTCACTGTTCGTCAATACTTCAAGATTAAAAGTATTAGGAATAAAAATCAAGATGATTACTTCTAGGGGCGGATATGTGCAACTGTAGGCCCTCGTTTGCTTTGGCCATGCGAACGAAATATTGGGAGCAAATAGCTCTGCGGCCCGCTCTAGGACATCCTTCTTTGTCAATCGTTCCGTCCTCTCCCAGGTCCCATCTTCATCACCTCTGAAATCATAGCCTGGGTGGGCCCTCTCCTTGCAGGGCTGGACGCGACGCACTATGAAGCTTGTTGCCACCAGTTCGCCTCTAATTTCCACGCCTTTAATCAGGTCGAGGAGCTCTATCACTTGTTCCATTTTAGCACTGTTCGGTTTCTCCGACCAGCTCCTCTGGTTCTCGGGATATGGTGGATGTCACAGTGGATTGCAGGGTGGCTCTATTTCATGTAGAACCATTTGGAATTCCACCCTTTCAGAGAAGTGTTCAACGGTACGTTGATATACTCGTTGGCCATTCCATCTCAAAGCTACAAGTAGACATCGCCGACCACCCTGGAGCCACTTCTGCCTTTCTTCTTCAACCAGAATAGGTGTCTGAAGAGGTTGAAATGCGGCAGAAGCCCCAGAAACGACTCACAGAAATGGATAAAGATTGAGATGTGCAATATGGTATTTGGGTGGAGATTGCACAAACTGACCACCCAAAGCTCCATCAAATCCCTAAGGAATGGGTGAACAGGAAATCCCAACCCACGCCAGAAATAATCTTCAAAGACTACAACATCACCGGTGTTAGGCATTGGGAAGGGCTCACCACGGGCTGGCCGCCATCCGGCGGTTACGTGGTTAGGGAGAACGCCGGCTTCCACCAATCTGTTCAACTCCGCTTCTCCTGTACACAATGGCACCCACTCTTCGTCATGACGTGCTTTGGTTCCCGCTTTCTTTGGGCTCGTCTTCTTCAATTTGGCGTTTCCCTTCTTCGGCACCATCCCTCGGAATCGATTAGGGTTTGGCGGCGGAGGCTACTGTGGATGCGAATCTAGAAATGCGAGAGCTTTGGAAGGCGAAGTGGCAAAGGTGGGAGCGCGGGGTGCGGCGCTGCTGTTATAAAAGCATTTTCCCCACCTCTTCGTAGTCGAGGGTTTTTGGGAAACCATTCCCGTGAATTGCGTCTCTCCAAATCCACCACTACAGCAAGGTGGGCCATAACGTTGGCTTTTGTGCAACCGCAGCCCACGTTGCCCATTTATCGATGCCGTCAGTTGCTACTCGCCGAATAATCGTCGACTTCTCCACCATTTATTGAGGCTCGGTAACCGACACTGTACAACCATTACTCCAGTTTCTTCTGCACGGTTTGATTTCTCCGATATCTCCGCTGGCAGCTCGGCAACTGGCTACCTGCTCAGCTGGTTTTCTGCTTTCTGACCCTGGCACCACGTGACTACGTCACCTACTGTTAGGCTTGAGGACTAAGTGGGCACACTTCACCTTGCGGTGAATGTGCTTTGTCTCTTTTTGGGTCACGCACGGGGACTGACTGCCTGTTTGGCTAGTTTTCTACGTTTCTTCTACTTTCTGACCCTGACACCACATGACTACATCATCTACTGTTAGGCTCGGGGACTAAGTGGGCACACTTCACCTCGCGATGAATGTGTGGGATTTTTTCTTGAATAATACATGACTATAGAAGAAGATTGACTCCTACTACCATGGTCGGACTCTAAGTGGGCACACTTGGTCCACTGCGAAGGAATTTTTGATTCAGAACTTGGGCTCCTTACACCCTTATGGCAAGCCATACTTGGGTCACACTGCTCGGTGACAGGTCACGCTGCTCGACGATGGTTCACACTGTTCGGCAACGGTTCACGCTGCTTGGCAATGGTTCACACTGTTCGGCGACGGTTCACGCTGCTCAGCGATGATTTACGCTGCTCAGCAACTCATCACGGTGGTTGGACCATGAGTTTGACTGCTCGGCTTTATTCGCACCTACTCAGATGAGCTCAAGACGATGTTGCACAACGGGTACAAGGCGCTCGGGGACTAGCTGTGGGGGGTACGACCCCGGATACCCACGACAGACCATATGGGCTGCGCCCCCAGGGGTGGCCTAGCCCACAAGACGAAGCCTTGTGGGGCATGACTCTACTCCATGCCTCCCACAAGACACCAAGAAGATATCCTGAAGATACTATGAGATCTGTTAGGATATGTATGATCCCAAGATTCCTGTAATCAGTTATTACTTTCTGGTTATCTCTTAGATCTAACAGACTTGTAACCCGGCTCCTCGAACTATATAAGGCGGGCAGGGACCCCCTCCAAATTCACGCAATATCATACGATAGCTAATACAAACCAACAGACCACAGGAGTAGGGTACTACGTCATACTAACGGCCTGAACCTATCTAACTCATGTGTCTCTGTTGCCTTCTTGTTCTTGATCTCACGCTCCCCTGCCGATCAATCTACCTTCATGGGATACCCCTCAGAGGACTGCCGACGATATTCTATCGACAGACGAGTACAAAAAGGAACATGTCATGATCGAGGGAGTACTTATCGCTACAATCACCGACCTGTCAGGTCGAGGTTCGTTGTCCGGAGAGAAGACAAAAGGCTATACTGGATGTGTCGAGTGCTTGGACGACACCGATGCGGTAAATCTGCCAAATAACTCCAAGATAGTATATATGGGACATCGTAGGTTCCTACCTAAGGATCACCCTTACTATAGGAACAGAAAAGATTTCAACGGTACTATTGAGAAACGCTTAGCTCCAAAATATCGAGACAGGCCTGCGATACTTCGAGAACTCAACAAACTGGAGGTTGTCCTTGGGAAGGGGGACAATGCAGTAGCAGCGCCTGATGGGAGCGTTTGGAACAAAAAATCAGTTTTCTGGAAACTACCTTACTGGCCATTTCTGAGTGTACGCCACTATCTTGATCCCATGCACATCACTAAAAATGTGTGCGCTAACACTCTTAACACCTTGATGGACAACGGGGGGACATCAAAGGATTCACTAGCCACACGCCTAGACATGCAACACTTGGGAATCAGTAAGGAGTTGCGTCCTGTGGAGCTAGAGAATGGCCAGTTTGAACTTCCAGTTGCGTCATGGACATTGAAGATGGAAGAAAAGCGTGCACTTATTTCTTTCTTCAATGAACTCAAAGTTCTGATGGGCTACTGTGCGAACCCAAAGAGGCTAGTGAACATGAGAGAACTCAAGTTCAACTATGGCCCTATGAAGGCCCATGACTGTCATGTCATTATGACTCAATTGCTCCCTATTGCCCTGCGTGGTATCCTCCCCTAAAGGTCCACGCCCCAATCATAAAGCTTTGCTCGTTCTTCAATGCGATCTCAAAAAAGGTCATTGATGTGTCCACGCTAGAGCAACTGCAGCGGGACATAGCCAAAACTCTCGTTAGGCTTGAGATGCATTTCCCGCTGACTTACTTTGATATCTCATTGCATCTGCTCATTCATGTTGTTGACCAAATTAGAGCCCTTGGCCCAATGTACCTACATCAGATGTTCCCTTTCGAAAGATTGATGAAAGTTTTCAGGAGGTATGTTAGGAACAGATTTAGGCCAGAAGGAGGCATGGTTGAAGGATGGTCAACGGAGGAGGCCATTGAGTTCTGCACATATTATCTAGACATCAAAAGGGTCGAAGTTCCAAAATCTCATCACGAGGGAAGACTACATGGCAAAGGAACGATCGGGGAGAAATCTGTTATAGTAGATGACCCTATTTCTTTCAGACAGGCATAGTTCGCTGTTCTCCAGCAAGCCAAGGGTGTGATGCCATACATTGACGAGCACAGGCAATCACTGCAAACTCTGTATCCGAGCAAGTCATAGGCTTGGCTGGATAAAAACATAAGGAGGAATTTGTCAGCTGGTTGTGACGTCGCATGCTGGGAATAAAGTTGGGTAATCAACTGGATGCCTTAGCCAAGGGACCTTCGAATACATATCTTAAGTACCAAGGGTATGAGATCAATGGATTCACATTTTACACAAAAAAGCAAGATGGAAAGAGCACATACCAAAATTGTGGTGTTTGTCTTGATGCTCACGACGAAAACGGCAACGTGCAGGTGACATACTATGGTTTCATAGAGGAGATATGGGAGCTAGCCTATGGTCCATTGAAGGCAGCACTTTTTCACTGCCAATGGGTCCGGCTCAACGAAATCAACACTGACAGTGAAGGGTTCACTACCATTGATCTCACTAAGACCGCATATAGAGACGACCCCTTCGTCCTTGCAAGAGATGTTATGCAAGTCTTCTATGCAAGGGACAACAAGACAAAAGGAAGGCTAAAAGTAGTCCTAGAATGGAAAAGGAAGATTGTCAGCAGTCCGAGTTATACCCTGCAATTGCACAATGATAATGATGAACTCCAATCTGCAACGTCAAAGACAAGCACTCATGATGCAGTACTGACCTCGATTTGTTTCATCACCCCGCCGAGGGCAAACTTCAGTCTCCTCATCTCCCTGGTGGTGTCCTCCTCCTCGACAACCACCAACTCATCACCGTGCTTGCAGAGGATTCGAATAGATTGAGGTCGAGGTTCATCACGCTCGATCTCTTCCACCTCATCCTCCTCCGATGTAGCTGGAGGCACCACCTAGGGGCTCGGTGGTAGGATAGCATGTCCGATCACACCCTCCGATGCCTCAGGCAGCGTCGACTGGTCCGTTGGCACCGTAGGCCCCTCCGCGCCGAACGTCGACACAGCATCAGCAGCTCTAGCCTCTGCCCCTGAAGATCTGGCGTTGTCCGCCGTCACCTCTGGCTCCGTCGCCGACCCATCAGCCAACCTCTCGCCGCCGCCAAGTCTGCCAGTAGCTATGGTTGACTCCTCCGCAGGCCGCCGAGCAACTGGGACTCTGGCATGGGGTCTACTGGCACCTTTTCTTCTCCGAGACCAGCCTTCGATTGCTCGGCAGTCTGGATGGGCAAGGCCGGATCCTCCGCAAGCTTTGCACTGCATTAGATCTTCTCGTCAGTCACCAAAAAAGTTAAGAAATGATAGGAAAGTAACTCCAAGGCGAGGACACTTACGGTTTGGTCTGCCAGTACAATTTCTTGAACCGGTGACGCCTGCCCGAGCACTCGGGCACAGCCGTCGGGTCAACTTCTGTGCTCCAGGGTGGAGGTGCCGCCTCCTCCACCGTCAGCCTTTGTTCTGCCTGTCGCTCTGGGACTTCCTCCGCCTGCTGCGCGGAGGCCCCCATCACCGGCTGCGCAGGGACTCTCCTCGCCCGCTGCTCGAGGACTTCTTTGCCTCCCTTCTATTGTTCTTCTACGCGCGTGTTGCACAGAGGAGCTTTAGTGCTCGGTGGAGCAGCCACCGGAATTTCGTCGTCATCCGACCACTCAAACACCGCAGTCCTTCATGTTCGAGTGGTCTAGTCACCACCAAGTGAGATGTCGCCCGGTTTGAGGGGAGCGGCGGCCGCTGTCTTTCTCTTCTTGTGGGCCAGCTCGTCTGCCGCTGCCCTCTTCCCCTGGATTTTCTCCGACACCGAGGATGGACTCTCCGATGAGATGTTGACAGTTTGCTCCTCTAGATGTGGCGGTGGTCGGGCGTCTACTCCCTTCAGCCATTCGCTCCTTGACATGCTCAAGAAGTACACCGCCCTATCCTGCGAGTGGATCTTCACATGAGTGAATCAGTCCAATGCTCGAAAATGACAAAAAGTAAAAAGTATCAGGAACATACAACTGAGATATTTACCTGAGGAGGCAGATTCTTGCAGTTAAAGGGCTTTGTATACCCAGACATATTGAATGAGGCAAATGGAGCGAATAGCTCTGCAACCCGCTCTTCCACAACGTCCCTCAACAGCATCTCCGGCCTCTCCTGGGTACCGTCGGTCTCTCCCTTGAATTCAAAGGCAGGGTGGGCTCTCTCCTTACAGGGCTAAACACGGCGCACTATAAAGCTCGCCACCACCAATCCGCCATTGGTCTTCACACCCTTTATTAAGTTAAAGAGCCCTCTCACTTGCTCCATGTCAGCGCTGCTTGGGATCTCCGACCAGCTCTTCTGGCTCTCCGGGATATGGTCGGTGTCGCAGCGGATGGCTGGGTGGCTCTGCCTCATGTAGAACTACCTAGCGTTCCACCCCTTCAGTGACGTGTTCAGCGGCACAGTATGGTACTCCCCCGCCATGCCATCGCGCAGCTAAAGGTACAGTTCACCGACCACTTTGGAACCTCCGCCGCCTCTCTTCTTCAGCCAGAACAGGTGACGGAAGAGGTTGAAGTGGGGAAGGATTCTGAGATATGCCTCATAGAAATGGATGAAGATAGAGATGTGTAAAATGGTATTTGGGTGGAGATTGCACAGGCTAACCACCCAAAGCTTCAACAAATCCCTCAGGAATGGATGAACATGAAATCCCAACCCACGCCAGAAATAATCCTCAAATACCACCACTTCATCGGTATGAGGCGTTGGGAAGGGCTCACCGAGGGCCGGCCGCTAGCCGGCAGTAGCGCGGTCCGGAAGAACGCCAGCTTCCACCAATCTGTTGAACTCCACTTCTCCCATTCGCGATGGCACCCACTCTTCGTCATGCCGGGCTTCGGCGCTCGCCTTCTTGGAGCTCGTCTTCTTCGATTTGGCAGCACCCTTCTTCAGCACCATCTCTCAGATCTGATTAGGGTTTGGCAACAGAAGCAAGTGTGGATGCGAATCTAGAAATGTGAGGGCTGAGGAGGAAGACGAAGTGGCAAAGTGGCAAAGGTGGGAACACAGGATGCGGTGGCGCAGTTATAAAGCACTTTCCCCACCCTTTCGCATTCGAGGGTTTTTGGGGAACCGTTCCCGTGATTTACGCCACCCCGAATTCTCCGCAAATGAAGGTGGGCCGTTACTTGGGCCTTCACGCAACCTCAGCCTGTATTACTGATTTATCTCCGCAATTTGTTATGGCTTGCCGAATATTCGCCGACCTCTCCGCCAACCGTTACGGCTCAGTAATTGCTACTGTACAGCCATTACTCCGGTGATTTCTCTGCGATTCTGTTTTCTACAAGTTGACTGCTGTTTCTAACCCTGTCACCACATTACCATGTCACCTACCGTCAGGCTCGGAGGCTAAGTGGGCACACTTCACCTTGCGGTGAATGTGCTCTTTGGGGCTACACCCAGGGACTAGCTGCCTGCTCGACTGGTCTTCTACTATTCTTCTACTTTGGACCCTGGCACCACATGACTACGTCATCTACTATCAGGCTCAGGGACTAAGTGGGCACATTTCACCTCACGATGAATGTGTTTGCTTTATTCTGGAAGACTCCGCGCCCCTTGAAGTTGAAGAAAATTATCTCCTATTCTAGTGGTAGGACTCTAAGTGGGCACATTTGGTTCACTGCGAAGAAATTTTAGATTTTGAACTTGAGCTCCTTATACCCTTATGGCAAGCCGTACTTGGGTTATGCTGCTCAGCAATTGCTCACAACTGCTCGGCAACTCATTATGGTGTTCGGACCATGAGTTTGACTGCTCGGCTTCATTTGCACCTGCTCGGACAAGCTTAAGACGATGTTGCATAACGGATACAAGGCGCTCAGGGACTAGCTGTGGGGGTATGGCCCCGGAAACCCACGGCTGACCACATGGGCTGCGCCCCCAGGGGCGGCCCAGCCTACAAGACGAAGCCTTGCGGGGCACGACTCTACTCGGCGCCTCCCGCAAGACACCGGGAAGATATCCTTAAGATACTATGAACTCTGTTAGGATACATATGATCCCAAGATTTCTATAATGTGTTATTACTTTTCGATTATCTCTCAGATCTAACCGATTTGTAACCCTGCCCCCCGGGCTATATAAGGCGGGCAGGGACCCCCTTCAAACTCACGCAATATCATACGATAGCTAATACAAACCAACAGACCACAGGAGTAGGGTATTATGTCATACTGACGGCCTGAACCTGTCTAACTCAAACCACAGGAGTAGGGTATTATGTCATACTGACGACCTGAACCTATCTAACTCGTGTGTCTCTGTTGCCTTCTTGTTCTTAATCACACGCTTCTCTACCGATCAATTTAACTCCGTAGAATACCCCTCTGAGGACTGCCGACGATATTGTGTTGACAATGACGGTAGCTTATCTCGAACTCGCTCACCAGCAATAATACTCTGCCATCATCCAAGGCCCACAATTGCTTAGGCAATCCCCACGTTTTGGGCATCTGTATGGTATACTCGGATCCTTTTCCCATACACTTTTGCTAAAATCGATCAAGAGCCATATGATGACATAGTAGTAGTCACAATTACGTATACATTGAGGTCGAAGGCAGCTATGCGTCCCGAGCCCGAATCCGAACATGCATCAGGCATGAAGTAGACAATGCCGTTGACAGTTGCCCATTTTTCATGCTTCCAGCTGATAGCAAAAGGCGGTGCCGAGCTTTGCCTCCATGTGAGCGGCTCTGCGCCGCCGTGCATGATCGTGGCGACATAGCAGCAGATCTGGCAGCACGCTAAAGTTTGGTCAAGGCAGATGACCTTGAATGCGCTAGACAGAGCGGCGCGGCCAAAGCTGGAGAACTCCAGGGGAGTGTCCGTGCCGACGGCTAATGCACGCCCGGCCGTCAGATCGATGATCATGGCATTTGTATGGTGTACTCCTTGACCCATACACCCTTGTTAATATCAATCAAGAGCCATATGATGGCACAGTAGTTTTCATCATTGGGCTCGTGCAGAAATTGAGTCAAACCCAAGGTTCGCCCGTGGCACGGCCAAAGCTCGACACGGTACCGGGAGCGTATGTGTCGACCGTGCATGCACACCCGGCAGCCGGATCGATGATCATGGCAGTGGCACTGGCACCTATACGTTCTCTGTACACAATGACGTTGAGCCGCGTGGTAGTGTCCTGCTGAAGCACGCCGAAGACGTTGCCGTCGTCCTCGCCAAGCACCCGTACCTCCAACACCCTGACGACCGTTGCCGTCCATGTCCATCACCCGCGCCTCGGGCGGCCATCTACAGGATCCAAAGAACACGCCGATGAGGTGGCGCGGGATCTCTGTGCGGCGATGAAGGTTGGGTCGGAGATGAGGGCGCTGGGCGCCCCACCCCTTGCACAGCACAGGGGCTTCGCCGGCAGCCAGGCTAGCACCTCGAAGACGATGTCCTCCAGTAGCGACAGGCCATCGTTGTGCTTGCTTTGTTCCCCTTCCATGTCTGTTGCTCGGCCAGTCCGCCAGAGTTGGAATTACTTTATTTCCCGAGATATATATACTCCTATATATATGAACGGCAGTCCGGAGTCAGGTGAGTTCGAGTAGAACACGGAGTCCGGTACCAATTATCCATCCACCAATGACCACATGCATACTTTGGAACCATGAAGTATAGATGTAAGAGCCCGCCCTAGGGGGTGGCGGCTTGGGTTGGAGAGGAAGCTATGGGCGGCAGCGTAGGGAGAGGGCCGCGCTAGGACAGGAGACAGGGAGAGAGTCGGCACAGGAGGGAGGGAGAGGGGAAGGAGAGATAAGCCTTGAGGCACTCCTTTCTTAATTACAATGATTATACAGCTCATCTACTTATATTACTGGGTAGACTTACATCTTAAGTAATCTAATGAGGCAAGTTCTTATAGATATAGACTCCTTCCTATCTTAGTTAATTCTATTACTATTGGAGATCCTCCGCATATGGATAGTGGAGCGGCGGGGATCTGCCCTTGCTTGTGTGCGCCTCCCCTAGGTGGCGTTGTGCTACCGCCGTCGGTGGCGGCGCCACCGCTGTTGTTGGCGCCTGGGCCATGTGGGCCTAGGGCCCTCATCTGGCGTATGACATCACTCTCCCCTTCCCCGATTAGTGCATCCTCGCGTTGAATCATCGTCCAATCGTTGACCGCCTCTGGTGGTGATCTAGCCTCCCGGGGTAGCTGTGTAATTTGAACTGCCATGTGGCCCAAGGTGTTGTTGAAGTCGTTGGTGGTGACGTTGTAGTCGGAGAACTAGAAGCGGTAACTGCACAAGCCGAAATAGCCGGTGATGTGATAGCTGTCGTTTCCTAAGCCTTGAAGTGGTTCATGGATGGAGCGAGCAGCGTAGATGGTGGCGCCGGAGAGCGTTCCTGGGAAGTGTAGTGTCTACATCTCCCATGGAGGTCGTGGAAGCGAGTGCACCTGACCGCCATCAACTTGTCCCCTTATGCGCTGGCAAAATGCTATGGCGACAATGGTCGGTGGTGTCATGGTGAAGTATTGTAGCGTGTCGAAGAGGAGGTCGCCGGTGTCGTAGTTTACCGGAGAGATTAGCGAAGGGCCATCGGCATGCTGCCTGACGATGTCGGTCTCCGCAACGGAGAGGAACTATTGGCCGTTGTTGTCGAAGAAGACTATCGTTGCCGATGGAAGCATGCGTTGTGGCCATGTCTCAAGAAGTAGAATGCTCGAGGGGAAAAGCTTGTGTTGTCGGTGAAGATGTCACTGTGTGGAGGCCGATTGCCAAGAGAAGCGGAGCTGAAGTTCCGACTAACTCAAGCAAGTCCTGTAACAGAGGTGAAGTTACCGGGATGTAGTATTGTTCGTTGTACCGGACGATGCCGTGTTGGAGGGACCAGGATGATGCCATCACCTGGACTTCAATGGTGGCAAAGATGATACGGAGTCCGTGCTCGTCTGAAGCAGCAACACAAAGTTGAGTGAGGATCTCCGGATTTGGCTCAACACGGCCAGCCGCTCTAGTGTTAGTGTCGATTGATGGGATGTGTGCTGGGTGGTTGCTGATGTCGCGGCTTCTGCTGAAGGCCGGTGTGGTGGTTCCGCAGCTGACCCGATGTTGGAGCTGCAGGTGTTTCCTTGTGGCGTGATGTCGGGACAATTGGGGTGGAACGCCCCGCCCTGGCGGCTGTAGGCGCCGAGGTCTCTAGGGTACGGACAAGGTCGATGGTCATCTCCATGGAGCAGGGATGGTGACGTACGACCGCCTCTCGATGTGCATGCTGAAAGCCATTGACAAAGAGGCTGACTTGGTGTTGTTCACTAGTGATGTCAATGCAGAGAGCGTAGGCGATGAAGTTTGTGATGTAGCTGTTCATGGGACCGATATGACGAGGCGGTGCGAGGTGGCTGGTGGTGTTTTGGTTGGGGCCAAAGCTGTGGATGATGTACTCGGTGAAGTACGCCCACTCGGTCATGGGTGTATCCTTCGTTGCACGCATGTACCACCGGTGTGCTTCACCTGTCAGATGAAAGGCCGCATACTAGGTTTGTTGTGCTTCTGGCAGATGGTATAGGTTGGAGATTTGCTCCATCAAGCCGTCGTATGTAGGTGTCGTGAGCTGGGTCTTGACAGGGGCACATCGTCATTATGGTGTAGTTGGCAACACTGGTGGATCGACACTTCGTACTTGCGGCCAGGTGGCCGGCTGCTGCTGTGGTGGCGCCTTCGCATGCGGGGTAGCTGCCGGGCTGACTGGGAGCTGACGCTGGGATAACTGCGCTGCCAATGGCGTCTCCTGCTTATAGCTTGCAGGCGTGTGTTGGACAACTGGTGGTGGCGATGGAGTCATTGGCGGAGTCGTAGTTGACAGTGTTCTCGGTTGGAGCTCCCACTGGTGGTTGTTCGGGTCCTGGACTGTGACTGACCGGATGATCGAAGGCCCTTCCAATGGTGGGAAGAGCGGCGCCATTGGAGGCTGCAGTGACGGAGGTGCATCCGATAGGAAATTGTCGGAGACTGCGAGGTTGATCTCTAGGGCGCTGGAAGACTGGCGTTCGTCCAACTTGCGCTTTGTAGGATTTGCCGGCGATGATCATGACTCGCTTGGTTTCTGTAGCCAGATCGTCAATGGTAGCTTTGTGGTCCAATCTGGCTTGAACGCCGGTGATGGTGGTGTCGTCGTGGATGCATGCATGCTCGATTGCGTGTAGACGTTTGTCGAGGTTGACGAGTTGGCAGTGCATCTCTCCGAAGTTCTTGCGGCGATCGGCGGCGAGGTTGTTGAGCAGCTGCTGCATGGTGGTGGTAGTGGAGTCCATGGATCGTCTGGTCTCCGGATACTAGTGTAAGAGCCCGGCAGGGAGGGCCCTAGGGGTGGCGGCTAGGGTTGGAGAGGGAGCTGTGGGCGACGGCATTGGGAGAGAGCGGCGGTGCTAGGGCAGGAGAGAGGGAGAGGGTCGGCATAGGAGGGAGGGAGAGGGTAAGGAGAGATAAGCCTTGAGGCAATCCTTTCTTGATTTCAATGATTACATAGCCTTTCTACTTATAGTCCTGGGTAGACTTGCATCTTAAGTAATCTAATGAGAAAAATCCCTATAGATATGGACTCCTTCCTATCTTAGCTAATCCTATTTCTATTGGAGATCCTCCGAATATGGATAGTGGAGCGGCAGGGATCTGCCCTTGCTTGTGCGCGCCTCCCCTAGGTGGCGCTGCTACTGCTGTCGTCGGCGGCAGCCCTCCTGGCACCGTTGCTGCTACTGACGCCTGGGCCATGTGGGCCTAGGGCCCTCATCCGGCATATGACAATAGAAATCTCATGTAACATTTGATATGAATATAAGACTATAAGTACAATTACTAGAAAGCATACAATGATGCTTAGATGCGGGCATCCATCCGTCCGGACGCCTCGCGCCCCACTCTACCTTTCTGCTACCGCCTGCACCGCTTGCTCCCGCCCGTGACGCTTGCTCCCTCCAGTCGCCTGCCCCGCCCGTGTGGATTTGCCACCTCCACCACGCCTCTAGCCCGGAATCGTGCCTCCTACCCCGACTAACACCGCCCACCACACCCGTGTTTCATCTGCCTGCTACGGCCACTACAAAGGCCCGTGCCACTGATGAGGTTCGCACCTGCGACCTTCGTGCCAATCCGTGCCATCGTGCTCCGCACCGGCACCGACCTCCATGTCAACGAGCCTCCGTTTGCCCAAGCAGTATGTAGATGACCACATGTTGCAACCGTATGTTTCATGTGTTTTTTTGGAAAAGTAGATACGGTGTTGCAATGACTACACATGTATGTTCTAAGTGTATGTTCACATGTTTCAAATGTTTCAGACGTATGTTGCAAGTGTATGTCAAATATTTCAGCTTTTTCAAATGTATGTTACAAGTGTTTTTCTAGATGTTACATGACTATACAGGTATGTTTCAAGTGTATATTACATATGTTGCAACGGTAGAACGGATATTGAAGAGGAGATGAGACACTGGGATGGGGAAGGGGTGCAGCGGAGACTGAGCGCGGCGGATGCAAGCTTGACGTGGGGGCGCAGCTGGGATGGGATTGAGTCGCGGGATGGGTCGCGAACAGGGTTCTGTGTATGGACGTGGTCGCTGGCACTGGATCGGATGCGGGTGCAGGGCGTGGGATGCGACGCAGGTGCAGGCGCGAGAGCTGCGTCCGTACGGTGCTAGCCACGCCATGTACTTAGAAGATTTACCAGAGAGCTACATCGGCTTAATTACCAGGACTGATGCAGCTCATCGTGGCTCTATAATAGATTGTGAATTAGTACCAGAAAAGTTGGTTTATACATATGACAAAAGAAACATAGTATAAACCTGTAAAGCAATATAAATTTCATCCTATTTTTTTGGACTGCCGGTGAGAGTCCGCATAGCCCGTGTGTGTTGCCACGGTCATACTCACAATTTTTCATGTGTAGAAAACATAGTTTAATCAAGCAACAAATGTGAACAAAACCATATATATTTTTATAGATCTATTTTTTTGCTATCACGTGATGTACTTAATTTCAAAATACACTGCATATATGCAGATGCTCTCTCAAACGACATGTACATACGCAAACCATACTGAGCACCTTGTGATTGATAAAATCACCATGGAGACCTCGCTATTGAAATCCACATCACTACCACTAACAATATGAGACTTGCTAACTCAGCTTTTCAATGTGATTAAAACTTGTACTTGACTCCTTTTATTGGAGACTGTTTTGACAGCCCCAAACATCGTTATGTTATACCATAGTTGTAGTGCTCCATATCAAAAAAAAAATCATTGATTTTTTTTCATTTGAGATCTTTTGAGTCTCCAAATATTTAATACAATATTTGTAGAAGTTAATATAAAATATTAGCATCACATACTTGGTCATTAATGATTGCGGCAAGGCGAGGTGCCAGAGGGCGGTTTATTTGAGGCAAGAGGTTATGGGTTTAAATTCTAGGAAATGTAAATGCCCCTATTTTGCGGATCATGAAAAGTCGCATGGATAGTTAGTGGGCTTTTCCGAGCTTTTTTTTTTTTGCTGTTTTGTATTTCAGTTTCTAGAAAATAATTCTTGGAGCGGACAACATTATTAACCGGCTGTATAGTATTTCTGACCGCCCCTAGAAATTAAGATGTACATGGAAATTTTCCTGACGTATCAGCTGTTCAGCTTAACTTCCAAGAGCGACTAGCAAACCCTGGTAGTTAAATTGTTCAACAGTGAGAAATCACCATTGACCCTTGGTAGTTAAATTTCCATGGACTGGAAATTGCAAGACAGTAGTTAAATCACCATTGGCCCTTGGTAGTTAAATTTCCATGGACTGGAAATTGCAAGACAGTAGTTAAATCACCATTGGCCCTTGGTAGTTAAATTTCCATGGACTGGAAATCACTACGTAAAAAACGATTTTTAGCAACAGTTCGATTTTTTTGTAGAGGCGGCTGGTGATGGAGCCGCCCCTATAGTGGCGTGCTCGAGTGCCAAGACACCAGCCGCCCCTATAAATGGAACAGCAGGGGCGGCTGGTGATACGAGCCGTCCCTACAAATGGGGTTGGAGTTGATATTTGTAGGGGCGGCTGGTGATTGAGCCGCCCCTACAAATGCCCCCGTATACATAGCTCTAATTTTTAGGGGGGGCTCAATCACCAGCCGCCCCTACAAATGACCCACATATAAAACAGTTGCAGCACCTTCTTCCTCCTCGGGTCACTCGTTCCAACCCGTGAAAGAAAGGTGGGGAGGCCTTAGGCACCTCCCAAAAATTGCTCTACTAAGGGGGGAAGGTTTTGGTCTCAAATTCTGTGGGGGAGAGGTTCTAGAAGGTAAGAAAATGCTATTCCACACTTTTTTTGAAGTTTTAATGGTTGGTTAGTGAGTAATTAGAGTTTTGTTTTTCTCTCTCTTCTATGGTGCTTGAGCTACTTATGAAGCAAATTAGACTCAAGTTTTAAATGTACTAGGGTAAATTAGGGAGGGGAACAAGATCATACCCTTTTTTGGTCCATGTTTCTTGATTTTAGTGAACAATTAGTTAGTTTTATGTATGTTTCATGTGCATGTGGATCTAGATCTAGGGTTTGGTTTTTTTATTAATTTCATTTTTGTAAATTTATTTTTGATGAAATTGGACTAGGGTTTGTATGAAAGATATTGGGTAAAGTATAATTGTTGCTAATTGTTGTCTTTGAAATTGTTTATTGTAATCAATAAATATGTATTTTAATTATTTATGGATAAATGGGCCATTAATTAATTTTCCTCTACCATGGTGTGTTTGTATGCTTCATGTAATTATATTAGTTTTATATTCATATATATCTAAAGTATATACAATTATTCTCAAGTAATTATTACTTTGATTCATTTTTATATATATCTGAATAAGTAGTCCTTTAATGTTTGTTTTGTTGTTGTTGTAAAAGATGGAGTACAGGAACTCTTGGATGTATGGTTCGTTATGGTTCAAGGCAGGTTTCCGTGAAGAGGTGGATAAATTTATTGAAGCCGCAAAGAAGCATGCAACGACATTGAAAGAGAATAAGGATACAATTATTTGCTCCTGTAAAGATTGCAAGAACCGTATGGCATGGACAGATGTGACTATCATCAGATCACATTTGATTATGCGAGGATTTCTTGAGGACTACACAGTGTGGATTCATCATGGTGAAACGGTTATTGTTAACGACGAGGATGAGGAGGAATACGACGACGAAACCATAGAATCCATGTCCCAATATTTAGTAGAGCTTGATGCACGAATGGATTTCGAGTTTGGTAATGAACAAGGTGGTGGTGCTGGTGGTTGGGATAGTAACGACGAAGGTGGTGCCAATAATGATGGTGGAGCACGTGTCAGGGATGAAGATGATTTGGAGGATATGATTCGAGCCCTTGGACCAGAGATTTTACTAAATAGCCCGAAAGGTCTAGAAATTTTGGAAAGGGTAACAAAAGCATCGAAGGAGACTATGTATGGTGTTGAAAAGGGTTGTCCGACACATTGGACATTGCTACGTTTTGTGCTTGAGCTGCTCATCCTGAAGGCTAAGTATGGCTGGTCAGACTGTAATTTCAATGCTCTATTGCATCTTCTGTCATGGGTGCTGCCACAACCAAACTCAGTTCCCGCTAACACATACCAAACGAAGAAGGTCATGAGTCCATTGACAATGGGGGTTAAAAAAATCCATGCATGCCCCGACCACTGTATACTTTTTCGTGGCAAAACGTTCAAGTCACTGGATAAATGTCCCCGGTGTGGGGCCAGCCGGTACAAGAACAATAACCTTTACGGTGGAGACAAACCCTCCACGGGGAAAAAGAGGAATAAGAAAGCCTGAGAACCAAGTTAAAAAAAGTCCCATCACGGTGTTCTGAGGAGGCCGTCACTAGCAAACTCTACCAAATTACAAAGCAGTATCCAAATGTTGATGCCATCGAATAGTCAAAGGATTGCCCGAAAACATATGAAAGAGGCAAGCCCTTCCTACCAAATCGGGACATCCAGCGCCTACCACTTGGAATGAGAAGGGTCCATGATTGGTACTTGCGTGTTCTCCCAACGAGCATAGATATCATACAAGCATGCTTCCCCATCGACATATTTGGAAGCCCAGCCGAGAAAATTGTCTTTGACTTCAATGACATGCACACATGCTTTCACCTGGGAGAAATGGAGATGAATCTAATTCGCACGTGGTGCCTGTAAGTCCTTGTCCTCCCGATATGATATGAATGTAATCTTTGAATTTTGTTGTTACTAACCCACGCCGTGATTTGTAGAATGCAAGTGCACATTGTCAAACAAATGCCAAGTGTGAAAGCCGGGTATGTAGACCCTCAAGCTATAGCCCAAACAAATTTTAATTACCCTAAACGGTGGACACTGGATGCCAAAGAGCTAGCTGTTGCAAAGACTCTTCGGGAGAAAGAGCGCATCCGTACGGCGAAACTAAGGGAAGAGTCCCTTAAGGCTGCAGCATACATTGCCATGGCTTTCAAAAATCTCCAACAACACTCTACTATATGGCTACCATACAACTTCGAGTAAGTTCAACTCTATACTTAAAGCTTTGTTCGATATATTTTATTCAATGCAAAAGAGCTTATCAAGTTCTATGATTAAATCCATGCAGCAACCACTAGATTTGTATAGCCGTCGATGTCGGGAGGAGCATGGCATGGGTCTTTGATTCATTAGATAGGGACACGGTGACATACAAAGGCTTCATATCGATTCTCAAGACGTATACATATGGACAATCCTCATTAGCTTATATGTTTTTATATGTACTTGTAACGTTCACTTTTGCATATTGACAAGTTGTATTTGCTAAAATAATTCGAATAGGACATTTAGGTTCTATGTCACTAATCATCATCGAAGGCATGATCCAGCAAGGAAGGAAAAGCTGGCTATAAAAACACTATGTGTGGTAAATGTAACTTACTTCTTCAGTACTCCGTTACATGGCTGTCAAAAGCATTACTTAACATTTTCATATGCAAAACACATAGTGCCCCAAGCAGAGGCATGGAAGTGTACATTGTGGATACTATATATGTTCTATGATGAGTAACACCGGTGCTTACAGGAGACACCCCTTAAGGGTAAGTTTAAACCGCTTCACCCGTAGTATAAAAACTTTGTATATTGTATGAAATACTAAACCAAAACTTATTCTCTTGTAGTGGAGAGAAGAGAAAGGAATGAAAAGAGACCCATACAAGGATGACCAACTCTTAGAGCTCGTTGGCGACCTTTGCAACTTCATATTGGACCAGATTGTACACGTCAGAGGCGCCTACCATGACCGAGAGTTTGAGTTAGGTACAAATCCTCAGTACCAACACCTTCGTGAGACTAAAAGGCTAGCTCTAGGACGTTGATAAAAATGTGTATGGAATTTGTATATTTAATGATGGATTGTATATATTCTTGTGAATTGGACTTGTAATTGTAGTTTATAGAATACTCTTGTGCTTGTAGTCGCGGTCGCGGAGCGTTCGGCAACACGAACGCTGTTCGAAACGTTGGTCGCGGGGCGTTCGGCAACGCGAACGCGGTTCGGAACGTTGGTCGCGGGGCGTTCGACAACGCGAACGCGGTTCGGAACGTTGGTCGCGGGACGTTCGGCAACGCGATTTTGAATTGTAAATTTGAATTTTTTTTTGCGGGAAAACATACTGTAGGGGCGGTTCTAGATTGAACTGCCCCTACAAATACCTGTTTGTAGAGGCGGCTGGTACTACAGCCGCCCCTACAAATCGATTTGTAGGGGTGGCTCGTATTACCAGCCGCCTCTACAAATCGATTTGTAGGGGCGGCTGGTAATACGAGCCACCCCTATAAATCGATTTATAGGGGCGGCCTGGGAACCGCTCCTACAAATGCATGATTTGTAGAGACGGTTCGGTAGGGGCGGCTGGCCAAACCGCCCCTACAAATGGTTACGAGCCGCCCCTAAAAATCGATTCTGTAGTAGTGAATTGCAAGACAGTAGTTAAATCACCATTGACCGCCGTGCATCTTTCCTTGTTTGTTGCTTGATGTATGCTAATCGCTCTTGTAATCAAGTTGCTCATGTACTGGCTAAACAGGTCTCACATGATAATAGGATGGGTGAGTGTGGCATTCAGCCCCATCCTGTGTTCTTCATCTGCTGAATAAAGATTGTAATCTTGTTGATTCTTGATCAATAGAAAGTTTGTTAAGTCGCATTAAAAATTCCAAGACACCCTCAGGACGTTGCCGTGCATGTCCAGCACCTGCAGCTCGTAGTCCGGCCACGATCCGAACACGCCAACGATGAGACGGCCGGCGTGGGATCTCTGCGCGGCCACGAAGGCCGGGATGGAGATGAGGGCGCGTCAGGCCTTGGAGACGCACCGGAACCGGCACAGGACGTTCGCCGGCAGCCAGACTAGCACCTCCAAGATGGTGTCCTCCGGCAGCGACACGCCGTCGTCCTCGTGCTTGCTGCTTTGTTTCGCTTCCATTGTATGTTCCGGCCTCGCCCTCACCAACCATCAGCACGCCTGTTTTTATTGGATTTATATAATGACAGGGCCGAGCCTAAGGGCGTGCCGCGCAGGAGGTGCGACTAAACAGGGCCTCAGATTTCTAGGGGCCCCTAACTTCCAACGCTTCAGACCATTATATGCCCACTAATTATATATAGCCCAAGTCGCTAATATATATATATATATCCACCGTCCGTGCAATGTCTACTCGTTTCTATCACGACTCCGTCGGCTCCATCGATCGCCGCCGCTGGTGTGCCGCGCCGCTCAGTTCGCACCAAGGTTGGGCGCTGGAGTGCCCGACAAGCGGCGGGTTAAGGCTTGCTGCTGCCTTCGTGGTGTGCTAGTGCCATCCTGCTAAGATGAGGTTTATCTCCAACTCCGAACTCTCCATTTTTAATTGATTTTTCTCTATTCAGTTCTATTTCTCCCGTGTGTTGATGAGTTAAAATCGATTGGCTCCTATAAAAAAATTGATTGGCTAACAGGTTAAAATAATTGATTGGCTAACTGGTTAATTAAAAAATTGATTGGCTAACTGGCTATTCGGAGAATCTGAGTTCAAACGCTGCCTGCAACATTTACGTGGCTAGTAATATATATAGAACTTTCCAGTGGAGTTTAAAAATGGAGTATGTTCCATTGGTTGGACAAAATTTCCATGGAGACCATGAATTTGATAATTTGTGAGGCCATGAATTTGATAAGTTGTGGGCATATATAGAACAGTTTTGTCGCGTGATGAGACTCAAATTTCAAAAAATAGAAAACCCTTCAATACGATGTCGGATGAAGATAATTTTTATATGTAAATTGTAGACCTCGATGAGATCTACAACTTTATAGTTTTAATTTTTTCATTTGAGGACAGTAAGATGCTCGAAAAAATAATATAAAATTTCAGCACCATATTTTGTCGCGTGATGAGACTCAAATTTCAAAAAATAGAAAACCTTTCGATACGATGTCAGATGAAGATAATTTTTATATGTAAATTGTAGAGCTCAATGAGATCTGCAACTTTGTAGTTTTGAGTTTTTTCATTTGAGAACGTTAAGATGCTCAAAAAAATAATTTAAAATTTCGGCGCCTCCCGAAAATAGAAAACCGCTTTTGAAACCGGCCGAGGACCAAATTCGTCTGATTTTGATAGTTGGAGGGTGTTTCTTGACCGGTTTCATAGTTGAAGGTTGAAAATCGAACTTTGGTGCAAGTTGAGGGTTGTAAAGTGTACTTTACCCTAAATTGAAAGCCAACAAGTGAGTAGTGACCGAGATAAAGTCCTTCATGTAAACTATAACTATTCATGTATCTTGAAAGCCGATAACGGATCTTTCGGGGAAAAAACTATTCATATATCCATTGCTATATAGGAATAATATATTATAACATATACATTATTATATAATTCTAGTTTCCTAGGCAAGTAGATCTGTTTCTAGAGTTTGGAACAGGGCCCCGGATTTTGCCGGCTCAGCCCTGCACTACTGGAAACTCGAATACTTTTGTGGGTGTTGCATTTTTCTGTGTGTGTTTCTCTATACACACAGAAAAATTCGTCATTTTTCTGTGCGTTTCAAAAATCCCGACAGAAATATTCAAAAACCCACAGAAAAATTACGTGATTTTTCTGTGCGTGTCAATACACACAGAAAAATTGACATTATTCTGTCGGTTCGTTGAAAACGCACAGAAAAAATACATACACGCACACGAAAATTCTACCGGATAAACCAGCCCCTGCGCCGCTCCGAGCACCCCCGCCCTTTTCTCTTCCGCAGCGCCCCTCCCCTCCCGGCCCCAGCGCCCTTCCTCACCCTTCTTCCCCGCGGGCGCCCCGGCCCCAGCGCCCCTCCTCCCCCGCAGGCACCCCCCCCCCTTCTTCTTCACCGACGGGCGGCCGCTCCTCCCCTCCCCCTTCTTCACCCGGCCGGATCCGGCCCTCCCTCTCCAAGATCCGGCCGGTGGTTGCGGTGGTGGTGGTGGTGGTGGCCGGTGGCGGGGCGTGGTGGCGGCGGCGGCCCTCCCCTCCCCCTTCTTCTCCCTCGCCGGCGCCCCTCCCCTCTCCCTTCTTCTTCCCTGGCGGGTGCCCCTCCCCTCCCCCATCTTCACCCGGCCGGATCTGGCCCTCCCTCTCCCGGATCCGGCCGGTGGCTGTGGTGGTGGTGGCGGCGGCCCTCCCCTCCCCCTTCTTCTCCCCCGCCAGCGCCCCTCCCCTCTCCCTTCTTCTTCCCCGGCGGGTGCCCCTCCCCTCCCCCATCTTCACTCGGCCGGATCTGGCCCTCCCTCTCTCGGATCCGGCCGGTGGCTGCGGTGGTGGTGATGGTGGCCGGCGGCGGGGCGTGGTGGTGGCGGTGGCCCTCCCCTCCCCCTTCTTCTCCCCCACCGGCGCCCCTCCCCTCTCCCTTCTTCTTCCCTGGTGGGTGCCCCTCCCCTCCCCCATCTTCACCCGGCCGGATCTGGCCCTCCCTCTCCCGGATCCGGCCTGTGGCTGCGGTGGTGGTGGTGGTGGCCGGCGGCGAGGCGTGGTGGTGGCGGCGGCCCTCCCCTCCCCCTTCTTCTCCCCCGCCGGCCCCCCTCCCCTCTCCCTTCTTCTTCCCCGGCGGGTGCCCCTCCCCTCCCCCATCTTCACCCGGCCGGATCTGGCCCTCCCTCTCCCGGATCTGGCCGGTGGCTGCGGTGGTGGTGGTGGTGGCCGGCGGCGAGGCGTGGTGGTGGCGGCGGCCCTCCTCTCCCGGATCCTGGGAAGCTGTTCTTGACTCCAACGAACGGACGGTTGTCGATTTCCTAGTTGTTGATTTTCTTTACTAGAACTATGGATATTGTTTGCTACTCTTGCTTTAGCTGATGGTGTCCTATCTATTTGCATTCTCTAAGCTTTGTAGAATATATTTGAACCGGAGATGCTTAGGTAAGAAGTAAGAAATACACTGCCCAATACCCATGAATCAAAACATTTTTGTTCTGGAATTGTTGCAATCACTTGCTCTTGTAAACCAAATTATGCAGATTGATATTAACTTTTAATCAGATGTATGCCAAGCTGCTAGCTATCTGTATGCCTTGTGACTTTTTTTGTTTTGTACTACTCTTGACTCGCTGTGATGAATCAAGTTTCCATTAGAGAACTTCTGTACTTTAGCACCTTATGAGCTGGTACTTGGGATATTTTGTTCTGTTTGCTGCTTAACTAGGATGGCTTGTACCAGTACAAGCAACCAGTTCTGTGGCCAGTTCAATTCCCATTAGAGAGAGAGAATTAAATTAATTTCCAGGTGAAATTAAGTTGCAATTGTCATGCTGATAATGGGTAAATCTGAGCCATTTCTCGAGTTCTTTTGCTCCAGGTGAAATATATGTAGTTCTTGTGCTTTTGTGCTCCGATTGATGCTAAGAGTTAGGACTTGAATGTTTGTTCAGATTGGATTAGGTTTGGCTCCTCTTTCTTGTGTGACAATTTCACTGTCGCCACCTATACATGTGTGCATGACCAACTTTGGGTCTGTCAGTAGGGTATCGGGGGCTTGGGTCTGTTAGTTAACCTTGTCCATGAGATAAGTATGTATGCAACACCAGAGTTTCTGAAATCTGAATCGATGATGTGGTCTAGCAATGCACTTATAAGGTTTGCCATACTTGATTGTTCAAATAAGAGCTGGAGATTCCTGCTGAGTAGGTTGCAGTTTTGAACATCTTTGTAACCGGTAGAAACAACAGAATATTATGGGTTCAACTTCTAGAAGAATGTTCTTCTCCTCTATTGTTAGTTCAAACTATTGTTCCCAACTTGAGTTCATTGTTGTGCCATTTCTTCTCCTCTACTGATCACTCTTGTAGTGAACTACTGTAACTCTCTTTTCATTTCTTGAGAATGAAATGTACATCCTATTTAATTAGATGTGTGTCTATGGTAAGAAGAGTCCATGTTTTCTGTGTAATATATATGCACTTGTCTGTATACTTATGAGTTGCTACACTGTGCCAAATGGGTTTCGAGTATAATCTTATAAGCTGGAATTGTTCTTATGTCATTCTATTGCACTTGTCTGTATCGGATAAGAACCTTTCTGTTGCTTTTGTATTATTCTTATGTCATTCTATTGCTTTTGTACTTTTATCAATGGGATGTCTGTGATTGCTAAATTGGGTTGTTTTTGTGCTTCTAGGGTTTGGAAATGTATGCTGTGTGGATGTGGACTACTTTTAATTATGCCACTAGTAGCTCACTACCTTGTGGTTGTGGATTACTTCTAAATTCTAATGTGGCTGGCTGGTTGTGGACCATATTAACTATGATGCTACTTATGCCACATTTTATTCACCCATGTTCCTGTTATTTGATTCCTAGCTTACACAACTTGTTTATATGTTTGCTACATTCCTCGTTGTTTCTAATGTTGCTGCAATCCTCATTATTCATGTAGCTTGTGGCCTGGGAGAAGAAAAGAGAGGTCACATTAACAAGGTAGACTTGATCCATATTTACTTAGCTAATTCATTGGATTATAGTATTATACAACTTGTTTCTGTTACATTCATCATATAACAAATATGTTTTGACTTGCAAGGGGCATGTGTGCTACATGTAACAAGGGCAATTGGAAAGAGGAGAGCTCTACAATCAACATCAACAAGGTATGATTTTGCTGCTCCATTGTTGGTTAGGACATGTGTATGGCGTCGCCTCGCCACGCGCCTTAAACGCCTAGTCGACTCGAATTGGTGGGTCGGCGCGCCTCGACTTACCGCCTTAAAAACAGTGATCCAGCATATCTATTTCTTTATAATAGTGTAATCCTTGCATGCATGCTGTCTCCTGTTGCCTTGCTCACAGCTTGGCTTGTGGTTGGGTTCATAAACTTACTGAAATTTGTGGACTAGTGCCTAAACACTATCTTGAGCTATGGTTAATTCAGTTCAATGTCTATTTGAAATTACTTTTCTCTTTACCACTGAATATTTTTTCCTATTCACAAGATTACTCTAATTAATGAAAAATGGTCTTTTGCAGGAGGCTTTGGGAATTTCTTAGTTTGAGAACAGATTGTAGATATGTTGATCAGTAGCTGTGCTTTGTTTATATGGTTTCAATAACATTGTGTTTTGTAACTGTATAATGACATTGAAACATTGAGTCCATTGTTATGAACAACAATGATATGTAACAACTTTCATGCTGATTATATGTATCGAGATTGCTGAATGTAACATGTTGATGCATGGCTAAATAATACTATTCATGTATGATGAAATATGATGATAGTCATTAGTTATGAGCCGTGCTTGTAGACTTCATTACTGTATGGACAATATATATTTTAATACGTTGTTGCTACTGTTTTAAAATATTTTTTTTGTGTGTTTAATTCTTTTTTTCTGTGCGTTTATTTCTTTTTTTCTGTGTGGATTAACGCGCGGAAAAATTAGTTTTAATCTGGGCGAACACAATTTTTCTGTGCGTGTGAGACCCACAGAAAAATTGTTTCTGACGGTGAACCCACAGAAAAAGTTGATTTTTCTGTCATTCTATTTCTGTGGGTTATTTTCTGACGGTACACCGTCAGAAAAATATTTTCCTGACGGTATTCGAATTTTTCCGTGGGTTTTCGCACCCACAGAAAAAATCGAGATTCCAGTAGTGCTGTATAATGATGACGGAGATACCCTGTATATATATGAACAGTCCCGGTTCAGTTGTCGATCCAATCCAATCACGAGTCTTCCAACAAACACGGCAACCGACTGACCGATGGTGTCGTACTCCAATAAGACTACCTAATACAGTAGTAGCTAACAAAAATATCATGTATGAAGCGTGTGTAAGTGAATTTTCATTGATACTATTTTCTATAAATAACCTAATCAAATTTGGACTTCGTGAATTGTCATAGATACATTGACGCAGAAGATTTCCCAGATACGGCCACCTTCCAAGACGTCACGCAGGAACAGCAAATGAATCCAGTCACTATGGATGTCATGTAGGAAGAGCAAATGAATCTAGTCACTATGGATATTGGCACTGGTTTAGGCAGAGGTGCACGCACTGCTTAATCTTGCCAAACGACACACAAGTTTATCTATTTCTCCATTCACGTATATATAGCACAACCTTTTAAAACATGTCTTAGAAGTGACCAGCACCATTTAAACGTTTCCATATTTTTCCAAGGTGAAATTAAACAAAACATGCATGGGCACGAATTGTGCCCACAGTCCTTATAATACACTGAAGTGGCATTTTAGCATCAAACAAAAAGGCCTTCAGCTATAATCATATCACATGTTAGGCAATTCGGTAGTGTTACGTTTTCCAAAGAACCTCTTACTGAACTGAAACCACTAGTAAAAAAAGGGCTTCTATTCCCGGCTGTCAACCCCCTTTATTCCCGGTTACGCAGCCGGAAATAGGAGTTCGGGAATAAAGGGTTAGTAGCATAGAAGTGGACCTTTAGTCCCAGTTGGAGATGCCAACCGGGACTAAAAAGGTAGCCACGCCAGCGCCTGGGCTGGCCCCTTTATTCCCGGTTGGTATTACCAACCGGGACTAAAGGATCTTTTTTTTTCTTTTCTAGCTTATTTCAATTGATGATTCTTTTTTGTTTTAATTTGGTTTTCGAATACGCATTATTCGCTGCAAAGTAATATACGTATACGCGTGCGTACTGTAAAGTTTTCGCTCGATCAATGCACGCAAACAACACAAGTAAAAGTAAACTAAAACATAATATTACATTTCATCATCACATGTAAAGTTTGCATTAATTGTACATTTCATCATCACATGTTCTTTGGATCAATATGAAATTTGGCTTTCATCATCACATATTTGGGTCATAGTAAAACTCGCCGCTGGGAGTTAAGACCTGATCATTCAGAAATCCACCTATTGTCTCTTGGATTGCTTTGAGATGGTGTGTGTCCAGGGTTTTTTCCTTCAACCAACGAGTCTTCAATTTGAGATATGAGATAAAGAAAAAGTATATTAGTATATATATATATATATATATGTATCAAGAATAATGATAAATAAATTGTATCTATCATGAATATATATATATATATGTATGAAGAATATATATATATGTGTACACTTACCCTTTTTTCCTCTAGACTAGTTCTTTTTTAGCACACTCTCATGAACTCGCAAACATAGTATCCACAGAGATTGGTCCCCTGGGGCTGCAGCAGAACCCACTTTACGAGAAAAAGATTCGTCATCATCCGAGCATAGGGAAATTGAACTAAGGTAGGTATATAGTACTTACTTTATATAGCACTACTTTCAGTGGCACTTTGCGTTTCATATGGTGTTCCTGACAGACCTTTTCCCAACAACTACCAAATAACATAAAAATATTTGGACCATTAATTTGCAAGCAGAGAGACTGGAATAGTTTTGCTAGTGAGACTGCAATTACCTCTGAATAATATCTATCATCTCTTGGAACTCTTTTTGCTCTTTTCTCATCAAGTCCCAGATGCCTAGAAGACCTTTCTCCAGATCGAGTTCCATCAATATCCAGTGTTCACTGCCATGTCCATTAACACTCATTAATTAGCTCACAGGTACAGTGAACATATATATATGGATACACGATCGTCGACATTATGAACACTTACCTGAAGTTGTAGGGGAAGAGTATACATTTCTTGTCACGTTGCTTCTCTAAGAACATCTTGATATTGGCCTCCGTTTCTGCTTTCCATGTTGGTTGGGGTTTAGGGTTTTTGAATACGATATGTGGATCAATGAAACCAATATCAGTACACCCTCTCTTTTTGCACTCTCCCATCTCAAACCTACATCATATATATAGAGTGAGGATAATAAACACAGACGTGTACGTACGTAGCGACTTATTATTAATTAGTAGAAAGAATCACTTACAGACAATAGCAGCTAATGAGAGTCTTGTCGAGAGAGTTCCGATGGACTAGTTGGTGTAATTCAGCTAACTAAATGTACATAACGTCATCGCCACGGAACCAATGGTTGTCTTTGATTCTGACAGAAATATAGAACTCTTTCCAGTGACATGCATCGAGGTACAAGGTGTTTAGCTTGAACAATTGTGTACCCAGTTCATTGATGGTCTTAGGATTCCATAGACTCCTGCCATGCTCATATTTCTGCCATTCATCCACTACCGGCGCACTTTCGAAGAGGAAATCGCCAAGGTCGATACCTCTCATAGCATAAAAGTTAGCAAGTTCCGCCATATCCACTTCTTTATCAGTAGGTATTTCCATCATATCCAGCATATCTATGTTTGAACCATATTCATTAGCAATAACTAAAGGAGGGACTGATTGCAATTCTTGTTCTCCGAGTTGTGCAACAGTTTCCCCTGCTTTAGCAGCTTTCTTGATTATCTTGCTAAGAGTGCGGTCAAAGTCTGATGGTGGCGAGGGCTTACGAGCTTGCCGCCTCTTTTTCTACTCAGCTTCCACCATCCGCCTTAGTTTAGCTGGAGGTAGGTGGAAGTGCTTCTGCTCCTGCTGCTTCCTCTTCCCTATGCTTGAGAAGAATGCTTCGACGGTTTTTTTAACCGCATCATGTAACTCCTCTTTACTCATTTCACTAGGCAATTTCTGTGGAATTGGCCTTGGTTTCACGGGGGCCTTCTTGGTCATCTTTGCTGGTGGGGCAGATGGCTTATTTGTTTGCAACTGTCTTCCCTGGTTCATGGGAGGAGGTGGGGGAACAGGCGTTGGAGACCTTCGAGGCGGTGTTGGGGAATGCCTTGGAGGCGGTGGCGACGGCGGTGGAGACCGTCTTGGAGATGGTAGTGGAACAGGCGTTGGAGACCTTCGCGGCATTGGGGAACACCTTGGAGGCGGTGGCGGCGGCGGTGGAGACCGTCTTGGAGATGGTGGGGATGCAGCCATGTCTTCTACCCCATCGTAACCGCCGCCCGGAGCACTATTCTGGTCTGGTGATTGTACTATTGGACTTAGGTTGGGGGAGGCCCTGCTGTGTGCGTACTGAAGACAATGAGTCAATTTTTATTTAAGAGGCAATATAAAATTAATAAAAAATTATTTCGTTCACTTTCATCCGTACCTATTGTGCGGCAACGGCTTCCTGGGAATATTGATGTAGCGCTTGCGCCATGCAATGAATGACTTCTCTGCTTCTCCCATGGTCTTCTCCCCATCACCTCCATGAATGTCATGAGGCACATCGCTAAAACCTTCAATAGCTTTATCCACCGAGACGGTAGCATATCCAGCTGGTACTACTGCCCCATGGATTATTGGTGTCTTGGTACGGTCGATAGGGTTTACAACACCAATAGCCACCTTCACTGTGCCATTATCTTTTGGAATGTGCAGCTCACATGATGTAAAAGGTTCAGTGACGTCATCCACGAGGAAGCGCAGCTCTGCATCTTTTATGGCATCAGGCAGCTCTGTAGAAGCACAACTGCTTCTCAACTGATCAGAGCTAATGTTGATTCTCGGAGCTGTTGTAATCCCGTGGGCACTCAATTGTGTTTGCACTTGCCTTGTGACTTCCTCTTGCATTTTCGCTTGTATTTCTTTTTCTCGCCTTTGTGATTCAAGCACCGCTTCCCGTGACTCAATAACATACTGCTGCAAGATGCGGATCCTCTCTACCTCCTCATCCTTCCGTCTCTGGCGGCTTCTGTACAAATCGATCCATTCAGGGAAACCTTGCACCCACGAAACGACCCCTTTGCCTCTAGTTCGTCCACAATGCTCAACAGTCTCGATGGAATATGTCAGTTCATCTTTCTCTCTGTTGGGCCGGAATAGTCCACTATCTCTAGCTTTTAGAATTTGAATCAACCTTTTTGTTGCTCTTTCGAGTTTTGTGCCATGGACGAGCTTCCCGGTGACTGGGTCCAATCCTCTCCCATGACCTAAAAACCAACGCTTTGTGCGTTCAGGTCACGGTGCTGATTCAGGTACGACCCCCTTGGCAATAAGGTCTGCTTCCATTTTTTGCCACTTGGGAACGGAAGTCGTGTAGCCACCTGATCCCATGTTATGGTGGTATTGCTTTTGTCTGGAATTCTCTTGGTTCCTTCTCGCCCGTTCCGCACCCTCTTCTGATGTCTTGTACTGTACAAATTCCTCCCAGTAGGGCCTTGCCTTCGCGATTGGGCCCTTATTGTTCCAATTTGGAATCTTGTTCTTCTTGACGTATGATTTGTACAGCTGCTTCTTCCAAGATTGGAATTGGGTGGCCATCTTCTTCATTGTCCAGTGCCTAACTCGTTCCGTCAACCTTTTGTGGATGATGTCTTCATGATAATCATTTGTTTGGAGCATGAAATGTGCAAGAACATCTTGCCAAATCAGCTCCTTGTCCTTATCAGAGACATAACTAATATGAGGAGCATTGTTATTTTTTTTTCATTCACGAGCATTGATCGGGAGCTTGTCCCTTACAAGGTACCCACAGTGGTACATAAATTTCTGTGCATATTGTCCTAGTGGTTCGCCTGTAGCCACGTTCAATTCTGAGATGATGTAGCGGCCTTCCAACGACTTTTTGGCCCATCGAACATTCTTTGTGTTCCCCATCGTCGTCGTCGATCCAGACGGCTATGTACGCATAGAAACACACAAAGTATTATAAAACGAAGGTCGATCCAGTGGGCTACATGTATGCATAATAAATAAATGAGAGCTAGATATTGAGAAATATATACCTCGCCGGAATTATCTTCATGAACAACTTCCTCAACAATATGATCGAGATTCAAGTATTGACTCCCGTCGTCTTCCTACTGGTCATTATCAACATCGGCACAATGTTCAATGCCGGCGTTGATAATATCCATCATTTCCGCCTCCAGGTCATCGTCTCTCGGGTTGGCCATAGAGAGCCTAAACAATTATAAAACAATAATTATGCAATTAGGGTTTCATAGACATTTCATACACATTTCATAGATATATAATTTTTTCCATACTCCACAATAGATTTTTTCCTAAGTAAAAATTATACATGTCATATATATAATTTTAATGGATTACATATATATAGGGTGGTTTAGGGTTTAGCCATTTAATTTCATACACATTTCATAGATATAAATATAAATTTATACATTTCATATATATATAACCCATTATTATAATTTCATACATATAAAATGAAATTTAATTAGTATTATACTTGTAAATTTATACATTTCATACATATAATTTCATACATATAAAATTAAATTTAGTATTATATATAACATAAATTTATACATTTCATACATATAATTTCATATACTTCCATATACATTTCATATATATAAAAAATAAAATTTATAAATAATTATATACTTATTGATGGCCAGGGGCGGTGGTGCCTGCGCGGGGTGGCCGGCCAGCGTCGGTGGCCAGGGAGGCGAGCGCGGGCGTCACGTGGAGTGTGCCCACGGGGGGCCACCATCGGTGGGGAGGCCGGTGGCGCGTGGAGGTCGGCGTGGGCCGTGGCGAGAGGTGGCGCGCACGGGGTGTCGTGCAGATGTTGGCGAGAGGCGGCGCGCGGGCGTCATGGAGTGCCCACGGGGGGGGCGTCATCGGTGGGGAGGCACGCACCGGCATCGTGGAGTGCCTGCGGGGGGGCGCCGTCGGTGGGGAGGCCAGTGGCGCGTGCAGGCCGGCGTGGGGGCCGCGGCGAGAGGCGGCGCGTGTGGGGCGTCATCTCGGGGGCTCCTCCGGTGACGGGCGCGGTGTCGGGGGCTCCTCCAGCGAGGAGGGCGGCGTCGGGGTGGCCGGGATCCACAATCTGGTGACGGGGAGCTGAATCGGCGGCGGTTGGCGGCGGCACGGCTCGCTGATGACGATGAAGTCCAAGACGAGAAGTGAGAGGAGGAAGAGAAGGGAGTTGGCATATATAGGAGAGGGACCTTTAGTCTCGGCTCCTAACACTACCCGGGACTAAAGGTTACCTTTAGTCCTGGCTCCAACCACCAGCCGGGACTAAAGGTCAACCTTTAGTCCCGGCTCCAATAATCAGCCGGGACTAAAGGTCCTTTAGTCCTGGCTCCAACCACCAGTCGGGACTAAAGGTAATTTTTGGCGGGCCGCCAAATGCAGCCCACCTTTCGTCCCGGGCCATGATCGAAGCCGGGACTAAAGGGGCTAGAAAATTCACTTTGCACTAGTTTTTCGGTTGGTTAGTGTATTATATATATTTCTTTTTATTTAAATATTAAATTCTTATTATTTGCTTAGTAAATTAAATACTGGGCATAATATTTTTTTTAAAAAGTAATAAAATTTATTTTGATTTACTGCACACAAGAAAAATATGTGACCTAAACTATTGTCTTTTTAATTATAAATATTGAACATAATGCAACTAATAATCACTATTTTCGTTAATGCAAAAATATAGACTTTAATTAAAATCATTAAATCTATTGGTTTTCGATAGGAAATTTGTTTTCACATCATTTTAACGTAAATCTTTAAGTTCTTCATCAATAATTGTATAATTAATCGGTGAATTCACGCGGAAATTCAATTAAAGTGCAAAAAGCACCAAACCAGCTCAGAAAAATCTCAAACTTGGCGGTGGCCTCACAGAGGGCATTTGTAGTCTTGAGAAAAAGTTTGAGACCAATCTGGCACTGGAAAGCACAGGGACCTCAGAATCCCAGAGAACCTAGGTGTATAGATAGAGTTTGACGAACGGTTCTATATACCTCTGTGAAGCACGTCGACTCCGCCTATGTCGAATGGCTTGAAATTTTTTTGGCAGTCATTTACCCCCAAAATATGGGCTCACACAAGATCTTAGGTTTTTCTGATAATTATTTTTATTATTACATTTTTCTTTGTGCCGCGTGAGATGAAATACGGTGAATTATAGATTGAAAACACTAGAATTTTGCATCGACCTCCACAGAGATTTGTCACCTAGGGCACAAGAGACCATTTGGCAAAGTTTGGCACCATTCTGGATCTTTTCGGGGGTGGACTCAGTTCAACGTATAATTAATCGGTGAATTCGCATGGAAATTCAATTAAAGTGCAAAAAGCACCAAACCAACTCAGAAAAATCTCAAACTTGGCGGTGGCCCCACACAGGGCATTTGCATTCTTGAGAAAAAGTTTGAGACCAATCCGGCACTGGAAAGCACATGGACCTCAGAATCCCAGAAAACCTAGGTGTATAGATAGGGTTCGACGAAAGGTTCTATATACCTCTGTGAAGCACGTCGACTCCGCCTATGTCGAAATGGCTTCAAATTTTTTTGGCAGTGATTTACCCCCAAAATATGGGCCCACACAAGATCTTAGGTTTTTCTAATAATTATTTTTATTATTACATTTTTCTTTATGCCGCGTGAGACGAAATACAGTGAATTATAGATTGAAAACACTAGAATTTTGCGTCGAAATACGGTAAAATAAAACTTAAAAACTTATGTGTGAAAATTATAATTTTCCCCTAAAATCTAAAACTATTTTTTCAACAAAAGACTCTAAAAATCAAAGTATACTTAAGAAAAGAATATAAATGAAACTAATAAACTAAAACTATTTGTTTTTTTTAATAACTACTGGCGGAAGCTTTATTCCTGGTTAGAGGTTAGAACCAGGAACAAAGAGCAATATTTATTCCCGTCTATAGCCTTCAGCCGGGACTAAACATTTAGTCTCGGTTAGTGGCTCTAGCCGGGACTAAATGTCGATCTTTAGTACCGGTTATAGCCTCTAACCGGCACTAAAGGTTTGTCTGCCAAGCCAGCAGCGGTGGGCAGCGACCTTTACTCCTGGCTCGAGGGTATAGCCGGGATTAAATCTCTTTCACTCCCGGGTTCAAAAAATGCCAGAAGTAACTCCGAAAATGGTGCCGAGACAAAAGGTCTGTTTTCTACTAGTGAATGCTTGCTACAATGTAGCTAGCATTGTAACTGAACTTCGTGGTAACTGCTCCTTTTATCACTCGTTAGCACTATGCCTCATCATTGGATTTGGTACACATAATCAATAATGATTCCATTGCAAACTTCCAAGAGTGACACAGCAAACCATAGTTAAATTGTTCTACGGTGGGAAACAAGTATAGAAACAATGTAACCAGTGCCTCAATATTACTACAAGACAGTAGGCTTATTATATGACATATAAACATATAAAGCAGAATAAAGCAATATAAATTTACATATGAAGATGTGTGATCTATCAGAGGTGGGCTAGTAAGAGTCTGCACAGCAGAGCGATTGGCTTTAGATATATTTCCGCAGTTATTTGTCAAGAAGATAGCAGGCTCCCTGTATAAAAGTTCATTCTACCAGTGAATCCCTCTGCCATCTCCATGATATCCGTAAAGGCCTTCGTGCTAGGGTTGAAGAACTGAAGGATAAATCGAGAGCAACCCGTGTTCAACAATAATATTCTTCCATCATCCAAGACATCCAATGGCTTAATATATAAACACTCTTCAGGCAACCGTATCATATACGCCTTGACCCATACACTCTTGTTATAATCGATGAAGCGCCATATGTTGGCATAGGGGCCGAGATAATTGGGACCTTGTATGTTATGAACCATACACAAGGTCCCCTTGAGCTCCGTTAGAGCAATGCGCCATTCCTTTTGCTCCACCTCAAACCACCCCATCGGTGGGCCATTGATTGTCTCCATCCACACTTCTCTCTCGAGGTCAAAAGCGGCTATGCGGTTCCAACCGGGAGTTCTTGGATAAGTGTCGTAAGGCATGAAGTAGAGGACGCCATTGATTGTGGCCTTGTGTTCGGAGGAAAAGCTGGTAACCAAAGGGGGTGGCGCCCTTTGCCTCCATGTTGTCGCTGCTGCACCACCATCCGTGATAGTAGCCACCTCACAGCCTCCTGCGATAGGTTGGTGGAGACGCAAGACCTTGTAGGCTCCGGACGGAGTGGCGCGGCCAAAGCTGGAGTGGCTCCAGGTCGAGCCATCGTTCCTGCCGACGGTGAACACACGCCCGGCCGCCGGATCAACGATGATGGCAGCGCGCTGCATCCTGTCGACGCAGATGAGACGGCCGAGCTGCGTGGGCGCCAGCAATGCGCTGTGCATGGCTTTGAACACCCTCAGGACGTTGCCGTGCATGTCCAGCACCCGCAGCTTGAGGTGCGGCCGGGATCCAAACACGCCGACGATGAGACGGCCGGCGTGGGATCTCTGCGCGGCGACGAAGCCCGGGTCGCAGATGAGGGCGCGCCAGGCCCTGGACACGCACCGGAACCGGCACAGAGCGTTCGCCGGCAGCCTCACTAGCACCTCCAAGATGATGTCCTCCGGCAGCGACACGTCGTCATCCTCGTGCTTGCTGCTTTGTTTCGCTTCCATTGTTTGTTCCGGCCTCGCTCGCCCTCACCAACCATCTGCACGAATAAATAATGTTGGAGAGTATATGAACAGTCCGGTTCAGTTGTGGATCCAATTCAATCACGAATCCACCATCAAACACGGCAACCGACTCGCTGTCGTTCTCCAATCAGACTACTAAACGGCTAACAAAAATCTCCTGTGTGAAGCGCGTGTAAGTACAACACGCTGAATCAATAAATCGTGCATCGGTCAAATTCTGGACAGGATGTGATTCAAAAATAGTGCTAAGTTGGACAATCTTGTACCTAACTAATTTCATATATTATATAATATAATAATGTATTAATATTTATTTATCATACTAAATAAGTATTATTAGAATTGTCATTGAATCTATTTTAATAGTATATATAACGGCCTATTTAGATTACTACATATTGATACTATTTTCTATAAATAACCAAATCAAATTTGAGATAGTTTGACTTCGACCAGACCTATAATTGTTTTTCTATATAGGTAATACTCACAAAGCACTTAGGACTAGGTCATTGGGCACTAGTAGAGAACAGACCTTTGATCCAATGGCCAAAACAAGCTCTAGTCCCGGGAAATATTGCGCCCGGGACTAGAGAGACCTTTAGTCCCGGTTGGTGGCTCCAACCGGGACTAAAGGTCCCAGCCCAACGGCTCCTGCGCCAGGCCGTTGTGGCAGGGGACCTTTAGTTCCGGTTGGAGCCACCAACCGGGACTAAAGGTCGACCTTTACTCCCGGTTGGTGGCTCCAACCGGGAGTAAAGCTCCTGTCCCGGCTAGTGGCGTGGTCCGGGACTGGAAAGTGACCTTTAGTCCCGGTTGGATCCACCAACCGGGACTAAATGTCCCCCCTATAAATCTTGCTGGCCGTCTTCTTCCTCCCCGAGCCCGCCCGAGAGCTTCCGTTCAAATTTAAGCAGTGTTTTTGCTCTTTCTCCATCCATTCTTCGATTCCTCCGTCGATTTTTTGATTCCTCCATCGATTCTTCGGTTCTAAAGGTTACCAACTTTATACTCTCACGTTTCACCATTGTCTTATCTCATTTTGTTCACTATATATATATATGGTTCTTTACTGTGGTTTTTTCATTTGTAAGCAATTTGAGCTCAAAATCACTTCAAGCTTGCATATTTATATGAAGGAAGGTTAAAGTAGTTATTAAAAACTAGTATTCACCGTTCATTTGTAGCATGCATGGCACACTTCATTGTTTAGAGATATAGAGAATTTTAGAGTTTTTTTAATTTTATTTGTTTATAAAATGAGAAATTTATAGTGTATTAAAAAATGAGTATAGAGAGTAGCTGGCAACTGCTTCCGGATCCTCGGCCTCTCATGGGTTTCCAAAGCGACTTAGGCCGGGCCTCCCACTCATTGCATGCGGCAAGTGTTGTGATGAGACGAAGATTGTGATGGAGTACCGAGTGAAGAAGGAGGGTCCCAACAAGGGTCGCATTTTCTACAAGTGTCCGGATCGCAATGTGAGTTATTTTATCGTATTTAATGACTATGGTTAGTTTACACCTATTTTCATGATGGTTGTGATTAAAGTTATAATTTTCTGTTTTAATTTCAATGGGATGGCACTGGATGTTTAGGCTTCTACTGGGAGGAAGAGTATGTTGAACTCGTGCAAAAATATCTTGCACAACAGGCAGATATGGTGGCTATTGAGGCAGTGATTCAGCCGAAGAAGTCCAAAG
The DNA here is from genome assembly GCF_019320115.1 of Miscanthus floridulus. Classification (NCBI taxonomy): domain Eukaryota; kingdom Viridiplantae; phylum Streptophyta; class Magnoliopsida; order Poales; family Poaceae; genus Miscanthus; species Miscanthus floridulus. The sequence continues at coordinate 115,218,823 of NC_089588.1, read as the reverse complement.
ATGTTGAACAAACAGGGAATCTGTCTGTTTTAGTTGGGATTGGTCGTGAAATCCTTGTACTGCTGAAGTAAATTTTAGCTTTAGTGTTTTTAGTGATAGTTGGGATTGTCTACATTGTAGCGAGGTTTTCTTAAATTTATAGCTTTTGTGGTGGTATGCATGTTGTATAATTAACTAATTATGTTCTAGGTTTTAATACGGTATTTATGTCATGTAATGCAAATGAGTCGGCATTAGATGTACAATGCTGATCGTCGCTCCCAAGAGTTCATGGACGGCGTGCATTCTTTGTTACCTGCGGCCGAGGCAAACAAACGCGATGGTTTTATGTGCTGCCCATGTGCCGTATGTAAGAATACGATGGAATATGCTAACTCAAAGACTCTTCATTCACACTTGTTCAAGTCGGGTTTCATGCCAAACTATATTTATTGGACGAAGCACGGAGAAACCGGAGTTGTAATGGAAGAAGGTGAAGAAGAACAATGGGGCGATGTTGACATTTTTGCTGAATATGGTGCCTTCAATGATACTGCAATGGGGGAAGCTGAAGAAGAGGTGGGGGCAAAGGAGAAGCCCGCTGAAGAAGAGGTGGGGGCAGAGGAGAATCCCGTTGAAGAAGAGGTAGGGGCAGAGGAGGAGCCCACTGACGATCTTGGTCAGGCCATTCGTGACGCACAAAGAGAATGCGAAAGTGAAAAGGAGAAGATCAAGTTCGACTGCATGCTAGAGGACCACAAGAAATTGCTATACCCAACTTGTGATGCGGGGAAGAAAAAGTTAGGTACCACATTGGAATTGCTGCACTAGAAGGCAAAGAATGGTGTATCTAACAAGGGATTCGCGGAGTTACTAAAAAACCAAAAGAAGATGATTCCGAAGGATAACGAATTGCCCAGCACTACGTACGAAGCAAAACAGGTAGTCTGCCCTTTAGGATTAGAAATCTAGAAGATACATGCATGTCCTAATGACTGCATCCTCTACCGTGGCACGGAGTACGAGAAGTTGGATGCATGCCCTGTATGTCGCGCGTCGCGGTATAAGATCAGGCGAGATGACCCTGGTGATGTTGAGGGCGAACGTCCCAAGAAGAAAATCCCTGCCAAGGTTATGTGGTATGCTCCTATAATACCACGCTTGAAACGTCTTTTTAGAAACAGAGACCATGCAAAGTTGTTGCGATGGCACAAAGAAGACCGTAAGGTAGACAATATGTTGAGACACCCTGCTGATGGGTCCCAGTGGAGAGCAATCGATAGAGAATTCCCCGAGTTTGCAAGTGACGCAAGAAACTTAAGGTTTGCTTTAAGTACGGATGGTATGAATCCTTTTGGGGAGCAGAGCAGTAGTCACAACACTTGGCCTGTTACTCTATGTATCTGCAACCTTCCTCCCTGGTTATGCATGAAGCGTAAGTTTATTATGATGCCGGTGCTCATCCAAGGCCCAAAGCAACCTGGCAACGACATCGATGTGTACCTGAGGCCACTAGTTGAAGAACTTCTACTTTTGTGGAACAAGCCAGGTGTACCCGTGTGGGATGAGCACAAGCAGGGGCACTTTGACCTGCGAGCATTGTTGTTCATAACAATCAATGATTGGCCAGCTCTAAGTAATCTTTTAGGACAATCAAACAAGGGATATAATGCATGCATGCACGGTTTCGGTGACAGGAAAGGTATATTCTTGAAAAAGTGTCGCAAGGTCATGTACCTTGGGCATCGATGATTTCTTCCTGCAAATCACCCCGTAAGAAAGAAAGGCAAGCATTTTAAAGGTAAGGCAGACCACCAGACCAAGCCTTGCAACCGAACTAGTGAGGACGTCCTTGATATGGTCAATGATGTGAAAGTAATATTTGGAAAGGGACCTGGCAGCCAACCTGTTTCGAAGGACACCAACGGTCACACACCCATGTGGAAGAAGTCCATATTTTGGGAGCTACCCTATTGGCAAGTCCTAGAGGTCCACAGCGTGATCGACGTGATGCACTTGACGAAGAATCTTTGTGTGAACCTGCTAGGCTTCATGGGCGTGTATGGGAAGCCTAAGGACACAATTGAAGCATGACAGGACCTGCGGTGTCTGAAAGAATGAGACAACCTGCATCCAGAGAAGATAGATGATGGACGCTAGTACTTAAGTCCTGCCAGCTACACTCTTAGCAAAGAAGAGAAGAACAGCTTGTTTGAATGCCTAGATAGCATTAAGGTATCGTCTGGATTCTCCTCGAATATAAAGGGTATAATAAATGTGCCAGAGAAGAAATTTGGACACTTAAAGTCCCATGACTGCCACGTGCTCTTGACTCAATTGCTTCTAGTTGCATTAAGAGGAATTCTACCGCCAAATATACGTCTAGCCACCATGAAGCTATGTGCATTCCTCAATGCAATTTCTCAGAAGGCAATCGATCCAATGGATCTAGCGAAACTATAGAATGATGTGGTTCAATGTCTTGTCAGCTTTGAGTTGGTGTTCCCTCCTTCCTTCTTTGATATCATGACACACCTCGTAGTTCATCTGGTCAAGGAGATTACTATTCTCGGTCCTGTGTTCCTACACAACATGTTCCCCTTTGAGAGGTTTATGGGAATCCTAAAGAAATATGTTCACAACCGTGCTCGGCCAGAAGGAAGCATCGCCAAGGGCTACGGAATAGAGGAGGTCATTGAGTTCTATATGTTGACTTCATTCCCAATATTAACCCGATTGGTGTTCCTGAATCGCGACACGAGGGGAGACTAAGTGGAAAGGGGACACTAGGGAAGAAAACATATATTGGTAAGGGTGATGATTATTTCAATAAAGCACACTACATAGTTCTACAGAACTCCTCCTTGGTAGATCCGTATATCGAGACACACAAGAACCTCCTCCAATCTAAGTTCTCAGGGAAGTCTGAAGCATGGATTACGCATCAGCATATGGAAACTTTCAGTGACTGGTTGCGAAAAGAATGTCAGGGTGATGAGAGTATTGATGAGGAGCTGTATTTGTTGGCTAGGTAGCCATCGTGGAATATCCTCACATACAAAGGGTACGAGATGAATGGGAATACATTTTACACAGTAGCACAAGATAAAAGGAGCACTAACCAGAACAGTGGTGTCCGCATAGATGCCACCGACCCTAGTGGGAATAAGCAAACATACTATGGCCACATATAGAAGATATGGGAACTAGACTATGCATCTCATTTTAAGGTACCTTTGTTCAAGTGCCAGTGGGTAAAGACGACTGGAGGCGGCGTAGCAGTCGACAACCGGTATGGAATGACAACAGTGGACCTCAACAATATTGGGTACAAAGGTGAACCATTTGTCCTTGCGAAGGATGTGACTCAAGTGTTCTATGTCAAGGACATATCTACAAAAACGAAGAGAGGAAAAAATGACAACCACCCAATCAATGATGAGCCAAAGCACCACATAGTTCTTTTAGGAAAAAGAAACATCGTCGGAATCGAAGACAAGTCAGACATGTCAGAAGATTATGAAAAGGATGACCGAATTTCACCCTTCATAGTGAACAAAGACCCTAGCATCCAGCTAAACGATGAGGACACTCCATGGTTACGGCGCGATCATAACCAAGGGACATACGTCAAGAAGAAGTTCACTACTGTGCCCGCTTGATATATATATTGATGTTCAATAGTGTGTATTAGAGATATTATGTAATAATTGTGAATTTATGTTTGATGTTGAATTATGTCATGTTGAAATGATGTGAAAACAAATTTATGTTTGATGTTGGGATTATGTCACGTTGAAATGATGTGAAAACAAATTTATGTTTGATGGTGGGATTATGTCACGTTCAAATGATGTGAAAACAAATTTCCAGTCAAAACACAAGAGTTTTTCTGAATTTAATTAAACACTATATTTTTGCATTATCAAAATAGTAATTTAAAAACTATATTGTATTTTAAAACTTGTTAAAAAAATTAAAACTTTAGGTCACATAATTTTCTTGTGTGCAATAAAGCAAAATAGAATCTATATTTTTTAAAAATATTTTTATGTCTTTTATTTAATTTTCTGTGCAATTAACTATCCTTTTATCATTTGTGTAAAAAGAAATATATTAAAATCCTAACGAATTGGCGGGCAGCGAAACTGCAGTTTGGCTGCCCGCCAAAAACCTTTAGTCCCGGGCGCTACCACCAACCGGGACTAAAGGTTACCATTAGTCCCGGGCGCCACCACCAGCCGAGACTAAAGGTGCGACCTTTAGTCCTAGGCGTTAACAGGGCCCGAGACTAAAGGGCCTTTAGTCCCGGCTGGTGGTGGCTCCCGGGACTAAAGGTCCTCTCCCTTATATAGCCTCTGCGCCTGCCCCGGCCCCTCTTCTTCCTCCTCCCAACTGCCGAGCCAAGCCCTAACAGACCCGTCGCTGCTCGTCTGATCCACCACCGATGCCGCACCTCGCGAGCGCCCGCACGCACACCGGCGCCCCACTGCCTCGACGTCGCATGCCCCGACTAAGCGCGCTCGCCGATGCGCCTCCCCCCGACCACCCTGGCCTGGCGCCCCGACGCCCCACCGCCCCGACGCCACACTACGGCCCAGCCCGACGCCACACCGCCCCTGACGCCGCGCCATGCCCCTGATGCCGCCCCTGACGCCCGATGCCACGTCGCCACTAACATCGCGCGCGTGGCCCTAACGACTCCACCCCGTCCTGGCCGGCCACGACGCTCGCGCCGCCACCGACGCCACCCGGCCCAGCCACCGACACCGCCCTCGTCATCACCGCCTCCGGACGCCCATCACCGCCGACCCGTACGTACGTCGATATGTGTTTGTATGTGATATATGCAGAGGAACGCCTCATTGTGTTGTATGCGGAGCAACGCCGTCGTTGTGTTGTATGCAGAGCAACGCCGCTTCGTTGTGTTGTATGCGGAGCAACGCCGCCTCGTTGTGTTGTATGCGGAGCAACGCCGCCTCGTTGTGTTGTATGCGGAGCAACATCGCCCCGTTGTTGTATATGTGGAGCAACACCGCCCCGTTGTTGTATATGTGGAGCAACGCCGCCCCGTTGTTGTATACCCTAGCAAGAACGACGATTCGCCCTAGCGAGAACGACGATTCGCCCTAGCGAGAACGACGAATTCGCCCTAGCGAGAACGACGAATTCGCCCTATCGAGAATGACGAATTCGCCCTGTCGTTCTCGCTAGAGCGAATTGTCATTCTCACTAGGGCGAATTCGTCGTTGTCGCTAGGCCGAATTTGTCGTTTATATGACTTGTTTACATATATGACTTGTTTATATATATGACTTGTTTACATATATGACTTGTTTACATATATGACTTGTTGACATATATGATTGTTTACATATATGACTTGTTTATATATATGACTTGTTTATATGACTTGTTTATATATGTGACTTAGATTTATTTTGTATATGACTTATTGTACATATATGACTTGTTTACATATATGAATTGTTTATATATATGACTTGTTTATATATGTGACTTAGATTTATTTTGTTTATGACTTATTGTACATATATAACTTGTTTACATATATGACTTGTTTATATATATGTGACTTAGATAAATTTGTATATGACTTATTGTATATATATGACTTGTTTGTATATGTGACTTACATTTTGTTAAATTTGTTAGATATGGCTGCCCCGAGAGACAACATGGAGGAAGAAATGATGAATATTATTGCCAATGCTGGTGAGCAGGATGTTGATGACGGAAGTCAATACCTAGCTCTTGAAAATGAGCAAGAAAATGTTTTGCAAGAAAATACAGGTGAGGTATATATACTAAATATATATTATATGTGAATATTGTATATATTTCTGTGTACAAAAGACATTTATTTATTATTTTTTTATATGTAGCCCTCTAGATCGGCGACCACAACGGCGAAGAGCAAAAATGTTCGAGGATCGAAGAAACCACTGGAGGGCTGGTACATAATATCAGAATTCAACATCGAGACAGGCGAACCACTTGGTCCACAGAAAAGGAAATTCATGGAACACTATGGGTACCTTGTAAGGGACAGAATTCCAATCAGTATCTATGAATGGAAGAAAAAGATCAACGAGCCTGGTGTTAGTTTTGTCTCTAATGTTGACAAGAATTTGCTCTGGAATAATATCCTTGCCCATTTCACGTTGCAAGCGGATGATTATGATGATATCAACGATGATGAATTGAAGGAGCTAGTTCGATCGTGGGCTATGAAGAAGATGGCCACACAATTCCAGACTTGGAAGAAACACCTATACAACACATACATCAAGAAGAACGAAACACCGAATTTCAATACTGCTGTGGGCCCGATCTCGAAACAGAGGCCCTATTGGAATGATTTCGTAGAGTACAAGACATCAGCAGAGGATGAGGCACGAGTGAGAAGGAACCAAGAGAATGCCCGAAAAAAGGTATACCACCATGACATGGGATCATGTGGCTACGATACTGTCATTCCAAAGTGGCAAAAAATGGAAGCGGACATTATTGCCAAGGGGATCGAACCAGAATCAGCCAAGTGGCCCCCACGCTCGAAGAATTGGTTTTTCGGTCATGGGGGAAGACTCGACCCACAGACCGGTCCGGCAGTGTATGGGCAAAAACTCGAAACAGCAGCACGCTTATTGGCTTTTGCTATAGAAGCTAAAGAGATTGATGTGTTCAAGCCCAATAGAGAGAAGGATGAGCTGACGTATGCCATCGGGACTGCTGAACACACTGGCCGAACCAGAGGCTTAGGACGCAACACTCCATGGGTTCATGATTTCCCTAATGACAGGGAAACCTACCGAAGCTGCCAGAGAAGCAAGGAGGAGCAAGCAGCACGGGTGACAATGTTGGAGGAAAAGCAAGTGCAGATAGCAATGAGTGCCTGATTTCTTTGAAGGTGCAAAACAGGCACGACAAGCGAGGGAGAACCCGGAGCCATCATACTTCTTCCTACCTCTAGATCAACTAAGAAAGAAGTTGGAACAAAAAAAAACGGGATTCTCTTAAGAGCACCGCGAAACAACCGATATCGGACTATGACCGCTCTCTCACCAAGTCATATGAGGCTGCGCAAAAAAATAAGAGAGTAGGGAAAGGTGTTGCACAACTCAGACAACAATCGCAACAATCAATCCCCCCGTGTCATTCCTAATGAATATGGTTCAAACTTAAACTTAGTGGAGGAGGTAGACGGCTATGAGTCGTTTCTTCAGTTTTATGAGGACACTGGTTTGAACCTTGCCGAAGTGCTCACTGAAGGACCATCTGCTCCGGAAGTGGATCCTTACAAGAAATTTGTACCAGGCCAGAGTCTATACAACCCAGAGAAATTAGGTGAACTGGGTGCGTAATTGTACCTGCTAAACGGGTGGTACATGTCGGCGTCTGATGCGGGACAAATCTATCTTTCTGTCAGAATTAGAAACCGCCATTACTTCCGTGTCAATGACATTATCTATGTTGAGCTTCCAGAATTACACCAACTATGACACCTGGACTCTCTCGACAAAAGTCTCATTAGCTACTATTGTCTGTAAGTGTGATTATTTTCTACTATATTCACAATTTCTTTATTATATATTCACAATATATATATTCACAATTTTCATGTATGCAGATATGAGATGACAGAACTTAGAAAGAGAAAGGATAATGATGTTGGGTTCGTTGATCCGTATGTCGTATACAAACACCTTAACCCCCCGAAGGATTATAAGCCTCAACCTGAGAGAAATCTCATGAATTTCTTAGTGAACCAACGCGACAAGAAGGAGATACTCTTCCCCTATAACTTCAAGTGAGTGTTATTATAAATAATTAATGTCGATCATATATATGGGACATCAATATTTCCTTACTAGCTAGTTACCTCACACACACACACACACACACACACACACACACACACACACACACACACATATATATATATATATATATATATATATATATATATATATATATATATATATATATATATATATATATATATATATATATGTTTATGCAGCAATCACTGGATATTGATGATCATCGATATGGCCAATAGTAGATTGAAAATCTTAGACTCATTGAGAAAATCGCAAATGGAGTATCAAGACATGATAGATATTATACAAGGGTAATTAATTTAGTTTCTCTATAACAACATATATATATAATGGCGCCGATCTCTCAACAATTATTAAAGGTTAAATTATTTTTTATTTTAATGGAAGCAGGGTTTGGAAAAGGTTCATTGAGGAACAAAAAAATGAAACATTGCAAAGCGCCATTGGGTGTAATCGCACACAAAGTAAGTACTATAACTACACATTTATATCCAATTAACACCATATGATGATTTCAATTCACCCTAATTGATTTTTTTGTCGTAAAAGTGGGTTCTAAGGCAGCAGCAGGGTAACAACTACTACGAATACTATGTTTGCGAGTTCATCATGGCGTACTCAAAGAGAACTCCTGAAGAGCAACTCAAAGTACGTATATAAATACTTTTTCCTTTATATTATTTCGATCGTGTATTTATAATTTCTTTATTGCTCTCATTTGTATAAGTAATTACATGAGCAATACAAATACATATATATATATTAATACTTTTTCCTTTAATTTTTATTGAAGACTGAATGGTTGAGGGAAAGATTCATACGACTTGACCAACTTAAAGCAATTCGAGAGACTATAGCAGGATTTCTAAATGACCAGGTCATCAACCCCAATGACGAGTTCTACAATGACCCGAACGAAACGTGGATGCCAAATCTAGAGGAGTGAATTGCTAAGGACATAAACAATTTATATATCAAACCTTTGTAATATATATATATATATATATATATATATATATATGCACATATTATATGTACATAAAATAACGTGTGTATATATATGATCATCATATATATATATGCATGTATGCGTATATTCATTTGTTATTTATGTACAAAGTTCGAACAAAAACTTACGCGTGCGAAGTACACATATATATTACTATTAGCAGCGTATTCGAAAATGTATTTTAATATCAAAACTAATCATTAAATGAAAAAAGAAACCAAAAATAGAAACCAGAAAAAGGGAAAAAAAAAAAGAGGGACATTTAGTCCCAGTTGGTAACACCAACCGGGACTCAATGTCCTGCCCCGTGGCGGTCCCTGGCTAGGCCTGGAGGCCCCCTTTACTCCCGGTTGGTGTTTCCAACCGGGACTAAAGGTCCCCTTTACTCCCGGGCGTCAAGCCGGGACTAAAGGAGGGTACCTTTAGTCCCGGATTGGTGCTCCCGGTTGGGAAACCGGAACTAAAGGGGTTTCCCAACCGGGAGCAAAAAGCCTTGCTGCACTAGTGGGGCATATACAAATGTCATACTTTTTATAAGGTGTCTATAATCTTGTCCTAAACAATACATAAAGGGATGAAAAAGGTCAGAATATGTGTTGTATGCATTGGGATTCAAATCCCTACTTCTAATCGGATTAGGACTTCTAGTTCTACTAGAACTAGTGTAGAATCCTACTAAGAAGTAGGACTCCTACTTGCATGCATGAAGGCCTTGAAGGGCAATATATCAAGAAGGGGGTGGAGGCCATATGCATCAACCAAGAAAACATAAGGGTCTCATCCAAGATTTGTAAGGAGCAATTAGGATGGCTCAAAAGGATTAGATCCCGCACCAATGGTTGTTGGGAATCATGGGCCCAGTGTAGCTTCCTAGGAAGTCTTGCTCTTTCGTACCATGTCTGGGTCGACCCTAAGAGCAAAGAGCTGCCGCATGCCCCTATCCACCATGGGCACTATGCCGAGCTCTTCCACCTAAGAAGCCATGGCCCTGCAAAAGCCTGCCTTGGCCTAGCTTCACCCCACCACACACAAGCATGGCACCTTTCTTGCATCTCCACATGGCACCAGGCGTGTAGTTGCTCGCGCACGCACTAGACATGCCCAGATAGCCCGCCATCCACAATTAATGCCAGGAGGAAGCTCCGAGCCCTGCCTATTGAACCCAAGAGCCTGGCCGCCACCTCTTCATGTCAGGATCCTAAAGCCTGGGCCCTATTTAGTTGCTCCTAACTCTCAACTTTCGCACTATGCAAAAAGAAGATTCCTCGTCACATCAAATTTGTGGTACATGTATGGAGTATTAAAGGTAGACGAAATCAAAAACTAATTGCACAGTTAGGTTGTACTTTGCGAGACGAACGTTTTGAACCTAATTAGTTAACAATTGGACAATTATCACCAAATACAAACGAAATGCTACAGTGCGCTATAGTGTTTTGCAGTACATCCGGCGGCGCCGAATCCGTCGAACTAAACGTGGCCCTGATCAACTTGGCCTCTGGATGCACCTTCCTAGGATCATGCATGCCAAAGGGCTTCAACTATCATCAGCACTTGTTAGGCAATTCGAAGTTACCTTTCCAAAGAATCTGCACTGAAACTTTTGCTACAGTCTAGAGTATTTTAACTGAACTTTGTAGTAGTTACCAGTGTGTATATATATCACTCGTTAGCTCTATGGTTCCGTTTGGTCCAAATCCAATTATTCCACTGAAAACACAAATACTCTGCATCTCATCTGTATTAACTTAACCGAGACGAGCAAAAATGATTAACCGAGGCGGGCATCCCATCCGCCTCCATCCAAAAGTCACTGTTAATCCGGCCTTAACGGGGGGCGGTTGGTTGCCCGACTCGGTTAATCAAATAAAAAAATAAGAAAATGAAAACCCGTGGACAAGCCTAGCATGCCCACCCATGGGCCTGCCGAGCACATCCACGTGCCGCCGCTCTGCTCACCGGATCTGCACCATCGCCGCGTCCGCTTGCTAGAGTAGGCCACGCACTCGCCGGATCCGACCGCTGCTCGCTGGATCCGGCCGCTACTCGCCGAAGCATCCCGCGCCGCCCACGCCGCTGCCGGAGCACCTGCCAAAGGGGCCGCTCACCAGATCCGCTGCACTAGTGCTGGATTCGCCGTTCCCGAGCCGGATCCGCCCCACGCCACCGGGATCTGGCTCGCCCCCGCCTAGAGAACCTCGTGCAAGATGGATCCGCTGCTCGGAGGTGTGCCGTCGCCGTTGCTCCGGTGCGGGAGGAGTGTCGCGTCCGTCATTGGTTGGAGGGGTGGCTCCGGTGGGGGAGGAGTGCCACGGCCCGGTCGGGTGGAGGAGTGGTGCCGCCGCCACGGCCTGCTCGGGTGGGGGAGGGGCGCTGCCGCCACTGCCTGCTCGATGGAGGGGCGTCGGGAGGGGAGAGGAGGGGCGCCGCCGGAGGGGAAGGGTGGGGCGTTGCCAGAATCGGGAGGTCAAGTGAGGGCACGGGTGAGAGGAGAGGCGCTGCAGTTGAGACTGAGAGAGTGCGGCTGAGGGAGATAGAGAGGTGAGGGAGACAGTGGATTTAGGGTTTCATTTCATTATATAGTGTGACCTGATTTCTGGGCTCAATGGGCTTTCTAGTGGGTTCGGCCATATTAACTGAGATGTACCTTATAAGAGGTCCGCCTCCGAAAATGAGGGTATTTTAGGCCCGCCTCTATTAATATATTTTAGGAGGCGCCTTTGTAAATAGATTTTGTGAGGCATTTGATTGTGACGCCTCGGTTAATGAAAATTAAATGACCGCCTCGGTTATCCTAGGGTCTGTGAGAGCCCCAGCGCTTGAGTTGTAGAACTAAAGGATATATCGATGGTAACATCTTGATGTTCCCTGCTTTCCGGAACGTGTTAAGCATCCAATGGCTTAGTAGATAATAGAAACCTTTCGGGCATCTGTATTGTATACTCCTTAACACAAATAACCCTGCTAGGATCCGTCAAGAGCCATATGTTGGCATAGTGGCCGGCCACCCAAAGAAATGAGATGTACACTGTGGACCATACACAAGGTTCCCTTAAGTTCGCCTAGGGCAATGCTCCATTTGTCCGTCTCTTTCTTGAGCCCCAATTGCGGGCCATTGATCGTCTCCGGCTTCCACTCTTCGCTCTCGAGGTCAAAAGTGGCTATGGGATTCCTACCATGAGATGCTGAGTAAGTGTCATGAGGCATGAAGTAGAGGACGCCATTGACGGTAGCCTTGTGTTTGCCCCATGGCCTTTGCCTCCATGTCGGTTCCTCACCACCAGCATCTATGATCATGGCGACCTCGCACCACTCGCCATAGCCATAATACCTTCTAGGAAGAGACGGAGCTAGGACGATGCGGAGGACCTTGTAATCGCCGGATGGTGAGGCACGGCCAAAGATGTGGTCGCTCAGTAGGGTCGACGTCACGTCGACCTTGTCCAATAGGGATTGTCTGAAAATCATGAGATTTGTCATGATGTGATGATATCATACATGGAAGCTGTGGTAAAAAATTGAGAAGGTTTCACACAATTTGTCACGTACAGACGTCGACCCTGTCCAATAGGGATAGTCTAAAAATCATGAGATTTGTCATGATGTGATGATATCATACATGGAAGTTGTGGTAAAAAATTGAGAAGGTTTCACACAATTTGTCACGTACCATGTTTATAAACCGAAGCATCTCAGAAGAAGTAGCGTTCAGAAGGATTCAGTAAGATTTGGAGTCAAAGTGACGGTTGAATTGGGGTTTGACTTCAAAATTTTTCTATAGGCAATAGAGAACATAGATTGTTTCATGTGAAATTTTGGTAACTTTTTGGATCTGTTTGATAATTTTAATTTATTAAGTGCAATTATAGAATTTTAATTGATATAAATTGAATTTGAGCTATAACTGCATGAAATAACGGAATAATATTCGTAGAAAAATCATATATATATATATATATTGTTGAGTCAATTTGACAAGGTATTTTCACAGTACATTGAACAAATTTAGAAAAACACGTTATGGAAAAGAAGGAAGAGGAGGGGAAAAAAAGGTTTGCCGAGTGCCCCCAATTTGACACTGGGCAAACACTGCTTTGCCGAGTGTCGGATCTAGGACACTCGGCAAAGCTCCTATACTATGACTCATGCACCCGGCTGTTGCCCCCACGCACAAACGCACCCCACCGCCGCCCCTCCCCTCCCTTCATCTCCCGGCCCCTGCCCCGGCGGAGGGGACGGCACCCCCAAGCCCCATTGGCAGCGTGCAGACCAGGGGCGAGCTATAGCCCCTGGCCGAGAGCGGAGGCGCGTGGTCCAGGGGTGAGGTCCCCCCACGGGAGTGGCAGCGCGGGGCCAAGAGGAGCTTCCCCATCGAGGGCGGCGGTGCGTGGGCCCCTACGGTGTGCTCCCCCGCCCTCTCTCCCTCTTCTTACCCCTTTTCCGCAGGTGCCGCCGGCACCCGGCCCCTGCCGCTGGCTCCCCACGCTGGCCCCCCTCGCTCCCCACCCTCCCTCTCCCGGCCCCCTGCCCCGGCGGAGGGGACGGCACCCCCAAGCCCCGTCGGCAGCGCGCGGGCCAGGGGCGAGCTGCAGCCCCCTGGCTGAGAGCGGCGGCGCATGGTCCAGAGGTGAGCTCCCCCCGTGGGAGTGGTGGCGCGGGGTCGCGAGGAGCTTCGCCATCGAGGGCGGCGGTGCGCGGGCCCCTACGGTGAGCTCTCCCGCCCTCTCTCCCTCTTCTTACCCCTTTTGCGCAGGGACGTGGTGGCGTGGTGGCGGGGGACGTGGTGGCGGCGGCGGCGGCGGCGTGGTGATGGCGACGGGCGTGGTGGCGGCGGCGGGCATGGTGGCGGCCGCGTCGGCGTGGTGGTGGCGGGCTGGTAGGGTGGTTTTTTTTTATTTATATTTTTTAAAACTTCTTTGCCGAGAGTCGGTTTAGCAAAGACAGCTTTGCCGAGTCTTTATTCGCCAAGTCTTTATTCGCCAAGTGTCGTTTGCCGAGTGTTTTTGGGCTTCGCCGTGTGCCCTAGAAACACGGCAAAGCTACTGATTCCTGTAGTGCACCCAAAGAAGTGAGAAGGTTCCCTTAAGTTCGGCTAGGGCAATGCTCCATTTGTCTGCCTCCTCTTTGCGCCCAAGCACCGGGCCTTTGATCGTCTCCGCCTCCCACTCTTCGCTCTCGAGGTCGAAAGCGGCTGCGATTCCCATCATTAAATGTATAGCAAGTGACGTAAGGCATGAAGTAGAGGACACCATTGACCGTTGCCTTGCGTTCGCAGGGAATGGTCGGGCAGAAGCGGAATGGGCCCCATGGCCTTTGCCTCCATGTCGGCTCTGCAAAGACCACCGTCCATGACCATGGCGACCTCGCAGCATGATGCGTTGAGGCGAAGGAACCTTGTAGTCGCCCGACGGCGCGGCACGGCCAAAGCTGTAGTCGCTCACTGTGGTCGACGTCCATCGTCTGGCCCACGAGGGCGGCAAGGGGTCGTTGGTGCCGACGACGGTGGACGCGCGCCCAGACGCTGGATCGATGATCATGGCACCGAGGTGCCTCCTGTCGACGAAGATGAGGTCGAGGCGTGTGGCTGCCAGCAATGCTGTGCCGCTGACGTCGAACACCCTGAGGACGTCGCCGTGCTTGTCCAGCAGCCCCAGCTCGTGCCGCTCTGTCGTCGTGGATCGGAACACGCCGACGATGAGCGGCCCGGCGCGGGATCTCTGCGCGGCGACGAAGGTCAGTTCGGAGATGTGGGCGCGCCACACCTTGCACACGCACCGCAACTGGCACAGGGCCTACGCCGGCAGCCTGACTAGCACCTCCAAGATGATGTCCTCCGGCAGTGAGCAGCCGCCGTTGTTGCCGTAGCTGTCGCCGCCGCCGTCACCGTCGCGCGTTTGCATAGCTTCGCCTGCATTCACTAGTAGAGAACAGACCTTTGATCCTCGGTCAAAATGGGCTCTAGTCCCGGAATTTTTTGCCCCCGGGACTAGAAATACCTTTAGTCCCGGTTGGTGGCTCCAACCGGGACTAAAGGTCCCTGCCCAACGGCTACTGTGCCAGACAGAGGTGGCAGGGACCTTTAGTCCCGGTTGGAGCCACCAACCGGGACTAAAGGTATACTTTTACTCCCGGTTGGTGGCTCCAACCGGGAGTAAAGGTCTACTCCCGGGCCGTGGCTGCGCCCGGGGTTGGAAAGTTACCTTTAGTCCCGGTTGGATCTATCAACCGGGACTAAATGTTCTCCCTTTATAAATCGGCCGTCTCCTCCTTCCTCCCCAAGCCCGAGCTCAGCACATTTTGAAGCTCACTGCAGTAGTGTTCTTGCTTCCTCCCTCCCTCCATTGTTCCTCCATCCATTCTTCGATTCCTCCGTCGATTTCTTCGATTCCTCCGTCGATTCTTCAGTTGTAAAGGTTACCAATCTCATACTCTCATTTTTTACCATTTTCTTATGCCATTTTATTCACTATATATATTTATGGTTCTTTATTGTGGTTTTTTTCATTTGTAAGTAATTTGAGCTCAAAATCACTTTAAGCTTGCATATTTACATGAAAGAAGGTTAAAATATATATAAATATAAAGTTAGAAAATAGTTAGAAAATTATAGCAAATCCTTACTAGTTGAACTTGCGGACCGTGTTCAGGTCGGCGAGGATGTTCTCTGCCGAGCGGTAACGGACGTCAAGGAGGAGTTCTGATTCTACGAGGGAGAGCGATAACGGTCGTGGAAAACCGTGTTCCCTTCCTCGTAGAATCGGAGCTCTTCCTTGACCAAGTACGGTGCCGTCCGGTGGAGAAATGCTCGCCGAGCTGATCACGTAAGCAAGGTCAACTAGTACGGATGGTTATTTATTCACATGTCCCGATATCGTCGTAGTAGTCTGTCAATCACCGTACCTAAACGTAGTATATATAAATAAAAACTTAGAAAATAGTTAGAAAATTATAGAAAATCCGTACTAGTTGAATTTGCGGACCGTGTTCAGCTCGGCAAGCATGTTCTCTGTCGAGCGGTAACGGACATCAAGGAGGAGCTTTGATTCTACGAGGGAGAGCGACAATGGTCGTGGGAGACCGTGTTCCCTTCCTCATAGAATCGGAGCTCTTCCTTGACCAAGTACGGTGTTGTCCGGTGGAGAAATGCTCGCCGAGATGATCACGTAAGCAAGGTCAACTAGTACGGATGGTTATTTATTCACACGTCCCGATATCGTCGTAGTAGTCTGTTATGTGTGTACATTCCCATTCTTCTGTTAATTTGCGGAAATATCATATGAATTACTTACCTGCCGCAGTAAAAGACGAGAACACAATGACCATTAAAAATATCATTGTTTAGAGATCTAGATAATTTTATAGTTTGTTAATTTTATTTGTTTATAAAAGAAGAAATTTATAGTGTATTAAAAATGAGTATAGAGAGTAGATGACAACTGCTTCCGGGTCCTCGGCCTCTCATGGGTTTCCAAAGCGACTTAGGCCGGGCCTTCCTCTCATTCCATGCGGCAAGTGTCGTGATGAGACAAGATTGTGATGGAGTACCGAGTGAAGAAGGAGGGTCCCAACAAGGATCGTATCTTCTACAAGTGTCCGGATCGCAATGTGAGTTATTTTATCGTATTTAATGATTATGGTTAGTTTATACCTATTTTCATGATGGTTGTGATTAAAGTTCTAATTTTTTGTTTTAATTTCAGAGGGATGGCAGTGGACGATGTTCAGGCTTCTACTGGGAGGAAGAGTATGTTGAACTCGTGCAAAAATATCTTGCACAACAGGCAGATACGGCGGCTAATGAGGCAGTGATCCAGCCGAAGAAGCCCAAAGATGTTGCACAATCGGGGGATCTGTCTGTTTTAGTTGAGATTGGTCGCGAAATCCTTGTGCTCCTGAAATGTATTTTAGCTTTAGTTCTTTTAGTGGTAGTTGGGATTGTCTACATTGTAGCGATGCTTTCATAAATTTGTATCTTTTGTGGTGGCACGCATGTTGTATAAATAATTAATTATGATCTAGGTTTTAATATGATATTTATGTCATGTAATGCAGATGAGCCGTCATTGGATGTATAATGCTGATCGCCGCTCACAAGAGTTCATTGACGGCGTGCATTCTTTGTTACGTGCGGCCGAGGCAAACAAACGCGACGGTTTCATGTGCTGCCCATGTGCCATATGTAAGAATACGGTGGAATATCCTTGCTCAAGGACTCTTCATTCACACTTGTTCAAGTCAGGTTTCATGCCAAACTATATTTGTTGGACAAAGCACGGAGAAACCAGTGTTGTAATGGAAGAAGATGAAGAAGAACAATGGGACGACAATGATATTATTCCTGATGGTGCGTGCTTCAATGATACTGCAATGGGAGAAGCTGAAGAAGAGGTAGCCGCAGAAGATGAGCCGGCTGATGATCTTTGTCAGGTCATTCGTGATGCACAAAGAGAATGTGAAAGTGAAAGGAGAAGATCAAGTTCGAGCGGATGCTAGAAGATCACAAGAAATTGTTGTACCCAACTTGTGATGCAGGGCAGAAAAAGTTGGGAACCACACTAGAATTGCTGCAATGGAAGGCAAAGAATGGTGTATCTGACAAGGGATTTGGAGAGTTACTAAAAATCCAAAAGAAGATGCTTCCGAAGTACAATGAATTGCCCACCACTACCTACGAAGCAAAACAAGTTGTCTGTCCTATGGGGTTATAAATAGAGAAGATACATGCATGTCCTAATGACTGCATCCTATACCGTGGCAAAGAGTACGAGAAATTGGATGCATGCCCGGTATGCCATGCGTCGCGGTATAAGATCAGGCGAGATGACCCTGGTGATGTTGAGGGCGAACGTCTGCGTAAGAAAATCCCTGCCAAGGTTATGTGGTATGCTCCTATAATACCACGCTTGAAACGTCTGTTCAGAAACAAAGAACATGCAAAATTGTTACGATGGCACAAAGAAGACCGTAAGGTAGACAATATGTTGAGACACCCTGCTGATGGGTCCCAGTGGAGAGCAATCGACAGAGAATTCCCGGAGTTTGCAAATGACGCAAGAAACTTAAGGTTTGCTTTAAGTACAGATGGTATCAATCCTTTTGGAGAGCAGAACAGTAGTCATAGCACTTGGCCTGTTACTCTAAGTATCTACAACATTCCTCCTTGGTTATGCATGAAGCGGAAGTTCATTATGATGCATGTGCTCATCCAAGGCCCGAAGCAACCTGGCAATGACATCGATGTGTACCTGAGACCACTTATTGACGAACTTCTCATTTTGTGGAATAAAGAAGGTGTACGTGTGTGGGATGAGTACAAACAGGAACACTTTGATCTGCGAGCATTGTTGTTCGTAACAATCAATGATTGGCCTGCTCTAAGTAATCTTTCAGGACAGTCAAACAAGGGATATAATGCATGCACACACTGCTTCGGTGATATTAGAGGTGTATTCTTGAAAAAATGTCGAAAGGTCGTGTACCTTGGCCATCGTCGATTTCTTCCTGCAAATCACCCCGTAAGAAAGAAAGGTAAGCATTTTAAAGGGAAGGCAGACCACCTGACCAAGCCTCGCAACCGAACCGGTGAGGATGTACTCGATATGGTCAATGATGTGAAAGTCGTCTTTGGAAAAGGACATGGAAGCCAACCTATTCCGAAAGACGCTAACGGTCACGCACCCATGTGGAAGAAAAAGTCCATATTTTGGGACCTACCCTATTGGCAAGTCCTGGAGGTCTGTAGCTCGATCGACGTGATGCACCTGACGAAGAATCTTTGTGTGAACCTGCTAGGCTTTATGGGTGTGTATGGAAAGCCTAAGGACACATTTGAAGCACGACAGGACCTGCGTTGTTTGTGAGAAAGAGACAACCTGCATCCAGAGAAGACAGATGATGGACGCCATTACTTACGTCCTGCTAGCTACACTCTAAGCAAAGAGGAGAAGGAAATCATATTTGAATGCTTAAACAACATCAAGGTACCATCTGGATTCTCCTCGAATATAAAGGGTATTATAAATGTGCCAGAGAAGAAATTCTGTAACTTAAAGTCCCATGACTGTCACGTTCTCATGACGCAATTACTTCCAGTTGCATTAAGAGGAATTCTACCTCCAAATGTACGTCTAGCCACCGTAAAGCTATGTGCATTCCTCAATGCAATTTCTCAGAAGGCAATTGATCCAACTGATCTAGCTAAACTACAGAATGATGTGGTTCAATGTCTCGTCAGCTTTGAGTTAGTGTTCCCTCCTTCCTTCTTTGATATTATGACACACCTCCTAGTTCACCTAGTCAAGGAGATTTTCACTCTCGGTCCTGTGTTCCTACACAACATGTTCCCCTTAGAGAGATTCATGGGAGTCCTGAAGAAATATGTTCACAACCGTGCTCGCCCAGAAGGAAGCATCGCCAAGGGCTATGGAACAGAAGAGGTCATTGAGTTCTGTGTTGACTTTATTCCCGACCTTGACTCGATTGGTGTTCCTGAATCGAGACATGAGGGGAGACTAAGCGGAAAGGGGACACTAGGGAGGAAAACATATATTGGTACGGATGATGATTATTTCAATAAAGCGCACTATACAGTTCTACAGAACTCCTCTTTGGTAGATCCGTATATTGAGACACACAAGGATCTCTTACGATCCGAGTTTCTAGAGAAGACTGAAGCTTGGATTACGCATAAGCACATGGAAACTTTCGGCGGTTGGTTGCGAAAAAAATGTCAAGGTGATGAGAGCATCCATGAGCAACTGTATTTATTGGCTATGCAACCATCATGGCATATCGTCACATACAAAGGGTACGAGATAAATGGGAACATATTCTACACAGTAGCCCAAGATAAAAGGAGTACCAACCAAAAAAGTGGTGTCCGCATAGATGCCACAGACCCGAATGGGAATAAGCAGACATATTATGGACGCATAGATGAAATATGGGAACTAGAATATGCACCTACTTTGAAGATCCCATTGTTCAAGTGCCAATGGGTCAAGGTGACCGGAGGCGGGGTAACAGTAGACAACGAGTATGGAATGACAACAGTAGACCTTAGTAATATTGGGTACAAAGACGAACCATTCGTCCTTGCCAAGGATGTGAATCAGGTGTTCTATGTCAATGATATGTCTACCAAACCAAAAAGAGGGAAAAACGATAATGACTCAACCAAAGAGCCAAAGCGCCACATAGTTCTTTCAGGGAAAAGAGTCATCGTGGGAATTGAGGACAAGTCAGACATGTCAGAAGAATATGAAAAGGATGACCGAATTCCGCCCTTCAAAGTGAACAAAGACCCTAGCATCTTGGTAAATGATGAGGACACTCCATGGTTACGAAGCGATCATAACCAAGGGACATACGTAAAGAAGAAGTTCACTGCTGTGCCCACTTGATGATATAGTGATTTAATATAGTGTGTGTTTGAGATATTATGTAATAATTGTGAATTCAGATGTTTATTATGTCATGTTTCAAATTAAATCAATGTTTGATTTGGTGGGATTTCTCTCTCAAAAAGGTAAATTAGGATACTGAGTGATGAAAAATTAAAATATTAACGTTAAAATGATGTGAAAACAAATTTCCTGTCCAAAACCAATAATTTTAATAATTTTAGTTAAACACTACATTTTTGCATTAACGAAATAATAAATATTAGTTACATTATGTTTTATAATTCTAACAAAAAATAAAAAAAGTTAGGTTATCGATTTTTCCTATGTGCAATAAACAAAAATAAAATTCATATTTTTAACAAAATAATTTTATGCCTTTTATTTAATTTACTATGTATTTAATAAAAACTATTGTATTTCTATTGTATTTAACAAGACTATTGCTTAAAACAGGCGGGAAACGAAACTGCAGGCCACCTTTACTCCCGGGTGCGTGTTACCAACCGGGAGTAAAGGTATACCTTTACTCCCGGTTGGTAACACGCACCGGGAGTAAAGGCACCTTTACTCCCGGTTGGTAATACGCACCGGGAGTAAAGGGTTTTTACTCCCGGTTGGTGGCTGGCACCGGGAGTAATTCTCCTCTGCTATATAACCTCCAGCGCCTGGCAGATCGATCCGCTCGTCTTCTTCCTCGTCGAACACCGCCGCCCTCTTCTTCCTCGCGCCGCGTCCGTTCGCCTTCCGTGACACCGGCACCGCCGTCTTCTTCCTCGTGCGGCCTCCACCGCGCGCGCCCGTGCCCCTCCTCCGCGCTTGCCCGTGGCCCTCCACCGCGCCCTCCTCTGCGCCCGAGGCCCTCCACCGCGCGTTGCCCCACCGCGCCAGCCCGAGGCCCTCCAGTACGTACACTGCCGAGCTTGATCGAGGTGATATATTCATCGATCTCTTTGTACATTCGTCCGAGCCCTCCACTGCCGAGTTATAGATCACGTCGAAAACTACAACTTTGGTGTAAGCCATGTCAACGGTCGAGGTCGATTGAAAATTCCAAATTTTGAATCACAAAATCTAGAAACTAAAAATGAATATTTGGAACTCTAAATGATTTTAAATAAAAACATATCTTAAGGCAAGTTTTGAATATTTGGAACTCTAAATGACAAGTATAATTAAGGATCACCAATGAAATTACTTTAGAAATTAATTAGATCGATGTAAATCCATGGCTTGTATAATAAACACGCTATATATTATTTGGAAACAACGCTACGAACCATCCGCTAATGATCCAGCCCATCAACCGCCATATATTCATCACTATATGATATGCCATTATTTCAAGATGCAGTTTCAATAGAAGAATTTTTTCTATCTTCATAGATCAATGTTTGTTAACGAAATTTTATCCAAATGTATTCATGTAGGGTCTTTTTTTTAAGGATTTGTTGTAGGATATATAATGGTCAAATAGGAACTCAATTTTGATACCCAGTTTGTAAACTAAGCGTTTTTTAGTTTATCAAAAATATCACATGTGATGATGTTAGCAGTTTTTGTTGGACTTGCATGCATGGCTACAGACAAATGAAGGAAAACTTCAATGTTTCTTCATTTGTGAACTTTGAATATACAGATATAATATATTAATGTTGCTAAAGTAATATGAGCATTACATATTTTTTTCCGGGAAGACTATCTTCAAACTTTATATCATAGCATCAGAGATCGCCTGTAGAAGAAGAAAATAAATTCTTATAATGACTTATACTTACATTATTAACATAGAATTTTCTCATATGATGAATGACTACATGGTTCACATGGTACATAGGATCACAACATCACGCACCGACACCGCCCCGGCCCGCCTCACGTCGTCGTCGTCGTCAGCACGCCGGCCCGCCTCGCGTCATCGTCGTCAGCACACCGGCCACCGCGCCTACACGTATATATACGTCATTTGTATTCATATGCATTTCGTCCATGCGTTTCTATGTATATGGCGGAGCACCGCCGCCCTCGTTCACCCATGTGTACAGACATATATACGGCGGAGTGGAGCACCGCCACTCTTGTCACGCCGCCCTTTCTCGTGCCCTAATTCGCCCTAGTACCGACGTAGTTCGTCCTAGTGTGGCGAATTGCGTCCGTGATCGAGGGGCAAGATTTAATAATGCATATTGTTTGTAGATTTTCCGCATGTAATAAGCAAAGATTTGACGTACTATATATTGGTTTTGTTTTTTGAAGCTAGATGGCCAACCCGAGAAATATGGATGAGGAGGAGTTGATGATGAATTTGATCAACACTGGCACTCAAGTTGCCGGCGATGATGGTGCTAAAAATAACGTGCAAGAGGATGTAGATGACGGGAGTCAGTACTTAGCTCTTGAACAAAATGAGCAACAACATATTGGCCAAGTATATATTTTTTATTATTAGCTATATATATATTATCATATGTCTTATGTGTGCTCATGACATTAAAAATAATGTTTATGTTTTGTAGCCCTCTGGATCGACATCAACAACTACAACGAAGAGTAAAAATGTTCGAGGTCCCAAAAAGCCATTGGAGGGTCGCTTCATCATCTTGGAGTTCAATGTGGATACAGGAGAACCGGGGGGGCCGAATAAAATGAAATTTGTGCACCACTGTGGTTACCTTGTACGGGACCGGCTCCCGATTAGTACCCGTGAATGGAAGAAGAAGACCAATGCTCCTCATATCAGTTTTGTCTCCGATCGTGACAAGGTGTTAATTTGGAATGATGTCTTGGTACATTTCACGCTCCAAACAGATGATTATGATGATATAATAGATGGTGATGAATTGAAGGAGCGAGTTAGGGATTGGGCAATGAAGAAGATGGCCACCCAGTTTCAGACTTGGAAGAAACACCTATACACGACGTATGTCAAGAAGAACATAGCACCAGATTTTACTGTCCCAGACCCGATCTCAAAGCAGAGGCCCTATTGGGATGAGTTTGTATAGTACAAGACTTCGGAAGAAGGTGTGAGTCGGGTGATAAAGAACCAACGTAATGCCCAACAGAAGACATACCACCATACCTTGGGATCAGGTGGCTACCCGACTGCCATTAAGAAGTGGAACAAAATGGAAGCAGACCTTCTTGCCAAGGGTATCAGACCAGAATCACTCGAGTGGGGAGAACGTGCAAAGAATTGGTTTTTCGCTCATGGGGGAACACTAGACCAGGAGATAGGGAAGTGCGTTTATGGCGCAAGACTGCAAGAAGCAGCAGAAAGATTGTTTTATGCTCAGAGAGCTACTGCTAGTGGTGCGTTCAGGCCCAACAGAGAGAAGGATGAGCTGACATACGCCATCGGGACTATTGAACATGGTGGCCGAACTAGAGGCAAAGGAAGTGTCTCGTGGGAGCATGGATTCCCTCAGGACAGACCTTCCTACAGAAGTCGCCAGAGAAAGAAGGAAGAAGAGGCACACCGGCTCCAGAGGTTGGAGGAAGCGGTGCGTGAAGCATAGGAGCGGGAAAAAAACCTTGAAGCGAGAATGCAGGAGGAAATCAAAAGGCAAGTGCAAATAGCAGTGAGTGCAAGCAAGCAGGCATCAGAGCCAGGAATCAACATTAGCCAATCTGTTCAGTTGAAAAGCAGCTGCGCTTCCACGGAGATACCAAATCAAGGGGACACAGGACTGCGCTTCCCTGTGGATGACGTCACTGAACCTTGTACAACGTGTGAGCTACACATTCCGAAGGAGAATTCCACAATCAAGGTGGCTATCGGTCTTGTTAATCCTATCGACCGAACCAAGACACCAAGGATTCATGGGAATATAATCCAAGAAGGATATGCTACCATCTCGGTAGATAAAGCTGAAAAAGGTTTTAGTGATTTGCCTCTTGACATTCCTGGAGGTGATGGCGAGAAGACTCTAGGAGAAGCGGAGAAGACATTCATTCTATGGCGCAAGCGCTACATCATCATTCCAGGGATGTCGGCTCCACCTCCTCCTGAACTACCTCACCATAGGTACGTGCGGATGAAAACACTACATCATTAATTTGTATTGGCTTAAATAATTAACAATCTGCTCATAATAATATGTCATTCCTTTTTTTGTAGCAGATCCTCCCCCAACCTAAATCCAATTGTTCAATCGCCAGATCATCATAGTGCTCTGTATGATGACATTGTGTTGGAAGACGAGGCTGCATCCACACCCTCTCCAAGGAGGTCTCCAACGCCGCAGCCGCCACCTCCAAGGAGGTCTCCAACGCCGCTGCCAACACCTCCAAGGAGGTCTCCAACGCCTCCCCCGCCCCCGCCTACCAAGAAGCCTAGCAAGAGGCCAGCCCCTCAAACGAAGAACCAGTCCCCGCCTGCAAAGAAAGCCACCGTGAAACCAAGGGCTATTCCCAAAATAATATCTAAAGAGAAGGAAGAAGGAACTGATGCATATAAAAAAGACATGTCTAGATTCTATGACAAACTTAAAATGAATCAAGAAGCAAGGAGAAACCCAGAGAAACCATACTTCTTCGTAGCTACGGATATTTTAAGAAAAAAGGTGACTTCTTACCAGCAACAACAGCGGGAATCTCGTAAGCCGTCCAAATCAACGTTATCAGACTATGACCGCACTCTCACCAAGTCAATTGAGGCGGCACAGAAAAAGAAGCGGGCAGGGAAAGGAGTTGCCCAACTCGGACAACAAGCGCACCAATCAATCCCCCCGCTAGTTGTTGGTAATGAATATGGTTCAAATTTAGGATTAATACATCAGGCAAACATACCTCCGGATGTCGATTTGGATCACCTTGGTGAATTTCTTGATGAGACTGGTCTCGACCTTTACCAGATGTTTGGTGATGGAAACATTGAGAGTGCGGCGGAGGTTGATATTTGGAAGAAAAAATTTGTACTAGGCCAGAGTCTATACAACCCTCAAGCCTTATCTGATCTGGGGACGCAAATGTACCTGCTAAACAAGTGGTACATGCAGGCGTCTACCAGTGGAGACTTCTGCGTTGGTGTCAGAATTAGAGACGAACATTGGTTCCGTGGCGATGATGTTATGTATGTTGACTTTGCAGAATTTCATCAACTATGCCACCTGACCTCTCTGGACAAAGTTATCATTAGCTGCTATTGCCTGCAAGTAATAATTCTTTCGATCTATTATTAAACTCATCATATGTGTGTATATGCATATAAATTATCCTAACAAGTACTATATATATGCAGATTTACAATGACAGAGCTCAGAAAGGAAGGCTGCAATGAAATTGGTTTTGTTGATCCCCATATAGTATTCAAAGACCCAATTACTCCAATGACTAATTGGAAGTCTGAGTCAGAGAGTAACATCATGAACTTCTTAGTGAACCAACGCCACAAGAAGGATATACTCTTTCCCTATAACTTCAAGTGAGTGTTAATCATGTCGATCATAGCCTTAATGGCTCATATGTTGATTCTAGTTAATTAATGAGTGTTATGCGTTATATCCTATAAACACATGCAGCAATCACTGGATATTGATGGACATCGATCTGGTGAAAAGTCACTTGATAATCTATGACTCGATGAGAAAACCACAACAAGACTACCAAGATATGATAGATATTATCCAGAGGTAATTTCGGGATCTCTAGCAACTATATATACACACAAACATGATGATTAACTATATCTGATGACGTGGCAAATTTTTTATTGGGCAGTGTTTGGAAAACCTTTATTGAGAAGCAACACATGGAAAAATGCAAAGCGCCACTGAATGTAATCCCTTTGAAAGTAAGTCCCCTGAATCGCATCATCTTTATTAATTAAACATATAGCTTTCACCGGATCACCAGATTGGATGACAAATTTTTTTCTCGTAAAGTGGTGTCTGAGGCAGGAACAGGGGAACAACTACTGTGGTTACTATGTTTGCAAGTTTATCAAGGTGCTCTCCCAAAGAACTCCTACAGAGAGACTCAAAGTACGTTAAAAATACACTATATATTCATTTAATTATTATTATTGATTGTGTTACTATGTCTTTATATATATATATATATATATATATGTACATATATTAATTTATTTTCCTTTAATTCAAACCTGTAGACTCGATGGTTGGAGGAAAAGGTCATACGGCAAGACCAAATCAAAGCAATTCAAGAGTCTATAGCCGGATTTTTTAATAAGCAGGTCATCGATTCCAAGGGCGAGTTCTACTTCGACCCAACACTGCCATTGAAGCCAAGCTAGAGGATGAGAGGAAACTTGTTATGTCACAACAACTATAATGCAATCTTTTGTAATATATGCACATGAAATAATATAATGTAAAATACACATATGCATGCATGCATGTAAATATATATATGATGCATGCATGCATATATATATATATATATATATATATATATATATATATATATATATATATATATATATATATATATATATATATTTCTATGCTTGAATTGTGTGATTTAATATGTTCATTGTGCTTGAACCGAAACATACTATATGCGCGTATAAATGTATAATTAGCATCGTACAATACGACTTCGAAAACCTATTTTGAAAAGAAAACAAAAAAATGAAAAGAAAAGAAAAAAGAAAAAATCCTTTAGTCCCGGTTCGTATTACCAACCGGGACTAAAGGTGGCGGCCATCGTGGCATGTCAGGAGGCACCTTTAGTCCCGGTTGGTGTTACCCACCGGGACTAAAGGTCCTCCTTTAGTCCCGGTTCCTGACCTGGGACTAAAGGACCCCCCTTTAGTCCCGGATGCTTGCTCCTGGGTGGGAAACCGGGACTAGAGGGGGTTTCCCACCGGGAGTAAAGCTCGGTTCTCTACCAGGGATTGTCGCTGCGCTCGTATCATAGGGTTTGCATAGCAGCGGTTCCAAGAGTTTGTCTAGGACTCGATGTTTCGCCGCTACTGACCAGGCATATGGGCCGGCCAGAAAATGAACATTCGCCTGGACCCAGCGGGCTCGTAGAATCGGGCTTTTCTTTTTCATCACGTTGCCTTCATTCAGGCTTGACAACGCATGCAGCAGCATCGATCGGTTGTGCACTTGATGTCGGTTGTGGGCCAGCATGAATTAGTGGTTGTGCATGCAACACAAATCTTCTATTTATATTATTAATTGTACATTATACATACAACCTAGTGAAAAAGTTGCAACACCATCGTCTAGCCGGTCATACCAGTCTCAATTCTTGTTCTCACTTTCGCGTCTAATACAAATCATCCCTCGTTTAGAGCTCCGACGTCCATGTCCTATCCGGTTCCATTGCAAAGACCGGATCCACGTGTCCACGTCTGATATGAAATCTTCGCAGCTCATGCGTTCGCGTCAAATAGTGAGTTTCAGTCCAAGATGATGATCAGTAGACTGCCTCCTCACGCGCAGCAGCCCCTCATGCCGTCTCCTTCCACAATCAATCTAGTAAGGTCTCGTCCTTGTAAAACTATAAAAAAAACTAAAATCAATAATTAAAGTCAGAAATAACTAAAGCAAAAAAAAGCCGTAATAGATTCAGAAAGAGTTTACAAAATCATTTATTAGTTTTTTAATATTTTCTATACTTCAATTGCTGTAGACATTGACAAAAATTCATTGCTCCAGTACAAGGCGCAGAAATATATATATCTAGTTTTCAATATTTAAGAAAATCAAGTTTTCAAAAGATGACCGTTCTCAGACTCAAGTACGTCTGTTTTATTATAAAAATAAATTAACAAATTATGTCCGTGCGTTGCAAAATTGCAAAAAAAGAAAGAAAAGCCTAACACATGCATGGTTCAAATAAATATAGTCTAAAAACTTAATTTTTTGAAGAACTACACATTCCGTAATAGTGTTTATTTACATATATTGGCATTTTCTTTTGGCAACACACCAGCCATATGCATTACCATACACGTACTTTAAAGTATTCGTGTATATCAACTTGATTACCAATATAGTAATATGCAGCCAGTAGAAAAGCTTCGCATAATCGCATAAATACTAGACAGCGCTACCAGTACTCGGATATCTAGTTTACATCAGCAATGTTTTAGCATTATTAAGTACAAAAGTTCAAAGCAATGGAAAATTGGGGGGCGCATGACCCTTTTACCCTCGATAACGAAGCTCCGCCAGTGGATGAAATGAAACCTTCTTAAGTCCTTCCATAGTGGAAGACAAGTGTAGAACGAATGTCACCAATGGCTCAAATCCTTTGCAAATAAACTACCAAAACACATTTGGCTTATATGACATAAACATATATATAAATCAGTAAAGGAACATAAATTTACTTTTGAAGATGCGTGATCAGAAGGCTTGCCGGTGAGAATCCATGTGACATAGCCAAATTGGCTTTATATATATCCGCGGATATATCTTAAGATTGGAGGCTCCCAGTGTAAAAGGCCATTCCACCATTGAACCCCTGTGCCATCTCCATGTAGTCTGTAAAAGCCTTGGTGCTAGAGTTGTAGAGCTGAAGCATATACCGATGGCAATTCTTGTTGTTCCCTGCTTTTCGAAACATGTTCAACAGCAATAGTGTGCCATCAGTCAAGACATTCAATGGCTTACTAAATAACAAAAACCTTTCGGGCGGCATCTGTATCTTGTACTCCTTGACCCAAACACTCCGATTAGGATCCTTCAAGAGCCATAAGTTGGCATAGTGGCCACCAAAATCAGTAAGATGTTGTACGTTGTGAACCATACACAAGGTTCCTTTGAGCTCAGTTAGGGCAATGCGCCATTTGTCCTCCTCTTTCTTGCGCCCCAATGGTACGGTGGGCCTTTTATCGTCTTTCTCTTCCACTCTTCGCTCTCGAGGTTGAATGTGGCTATGCGATTCCTACCATGAGATGCCCAGTAATTGTCAGCATGAGGTAGAGGTCGCCATTGCCTCCATGTGTTCGCAGGAAAAGCTGGTTTGGTAGAATGGGCCCCACGGCCTTTGCCTCCATGTCGGCTCGGCACCACCATTCATGATCGTGGCGACCTCGCACCACTGTCTAGGGAGAAACCAGCACGGCGAAGTTATGAGGCGGAGGACCTTATAGTCGTCGGACGCTGCGGCACGGCCAAAGCTGTAGTCACTACTCACGGCGGTGGTCGACGTAGATGTCGGGGCCCACAAGAACGGCGGGGGATCGTCCGACGGTGAAGTCGCGCCCGGACGCCGGATCGATGATCATAGCACCGAGCTGCATCCTGTCGACGAAGACGAGGTCGAGCTGCGTCGACGCCAGCAATGCTGGGGCCCTGACGTCGAACACCGTGAAGACGCTGCCGACGTCGTCCAGCAGGCGCAGTTCGAGCTCTGGTGCAGATCCGAACACGGCGACGATGGGTGGGCCAGCGCGGCCGCGGGATCTCCGTGCGGCGAGGAAGGCCGGGTCGGAGATGAGGGCGCGCCAGCCCTTACACACGCACCGGCACCGGCGCAGGTCCTTCGCCGGCAGCCTGAGTAGCACCTCCGAGATGATGTCCTCCGGCAGTGAGAGGATGCCGCCGTCGCCGTCACGTTTGCATAGCTTCGACTGCATCTGCATTGTTGCTGCGCTCGTAGGGTTGGCCGCCACCAGATCGAGGGCCTCCGATCCTCTCCTTCTTCTGTAGTTCGACGAGGAGTCTGTCCAGGACTCGAGCTAGGTTTTGCGCAGTTCCGATTCCGATGGCCGCCGCTACTGGCCTGGCGTATGGGCCGGCCTGAAATGAATCGACTTTCTGATTAGGCCCAGTTACGGCTTGGCCCGCTCGGTCTGCATTCGCCGGCACTCCTCAGGTCGGGCTCTTGTTTTTTATCATCACACATTGCCTTCAGAGCATCGTCGATGGAGGATCTCCGTTGTGGGCCGGCATAAATTAGCGGTTCCGCATGCAACACACATTTTTAATTTATAGTAAGAAAGCCAAGTTTTCAGGAAACAAAAAACAACGCTTCAAATTAAATTGCAATTCAACTAGTTTTATATCAAATATGTGGTAATGTACTGAATTAAATTCCAATAAACATAACCTCAAACTGATTGTTTTTTTTTAGAAATGTGCATCATTTGTTGGGTATAGTATTTATTTGTACAATATGTTGATATTTTCTTTTGCCAGCACACAAGCCACCCTTCCCACGGCACTATCCCAACACAGTTGTTATCAAGAGGTTGAATGCCATGAACCCATTAGGTGTGGCGATACCTTAGCGAGTTGGGAGTCTAGGACGCTCTCCGCTCGTCCTAGTTGTTGCCTTCACCATCCCCTAGCGTCGTTGTTGGGTATAAAATTTATTTGTATATATTAACATTTTCTTTTTCTTTTGCCACGCACAAGCCTCTACCCTTCCTTGCGGCGATAGCCCCATGGTGGATTTGGCGTGGCCACGTGGTTATGGATATGGCAGCACTCATGTCCCCCACCTTAGCATGGATCCCAAATAACGTTGTTGGGATCAAGCCGGGGGGGTCTAGGACTCTCTTCACTCTCCCTAGTTGCCTCCACCACCCTGCTGGCATTGCCCACATTTGCTGGAATGCCGGACCCCGCGGGCGATTCCTATCGTGTGTTACTCTAGGCCCCGTTCGCTTCGCTGGAAATAGAAGCCAAAACACTGTTCCAGCTGATTTGTTGTGAGACAAAAATACTGTTCCGGCTAGAAAAAGAAGCCAAAAAAGCCAGATTATAAGAGAAGCGAACATGGCCTATATCATGCATGCACTCCTTGCCTTGCGCACAAGTCCGCCACCACCGCCCCGACCAGTGGCGTAGCTAGGATTCGTAGCTATGGTGGTCCATTACTAAAATTTTGTTTGACCCGTAAAGACGGCGTACAAGTATATAAATTATGAAACACAACTAAGATAAAAAGGACATATAAACCTCGTAAAATAGAGGACTATAGCTTTTGTAACGTAGAATTTAGCTATATTACGTACCCCTAATAGTTGAAGTATAGTATGCCACTACTTCTTTGATGCATAATTTTGAAAAAGGGAAACAATATCACCACTCCTCTTCATGTTTCAACAAATATGCAAGAGAATTATATAACATTTCAATGGCAGCACCGCAGCAGGCTAATTGGCTTTGGCTTAGCAGCTGTCAGTTTTGTCTTCATCTCAGGATTTAGATGCACGTATCAGCTGGGCAGCTGCTCAGCGTTTGCCGTCGTGGAGTCCCAGATGAGCGATGGCTGCGCTCGCCATCTCACAGCGTCGCCCACCCCCAACGGCTTCACAGCATGGCCGCATGGAGAAGAATTGAAAGGGGCGGCGGGGCGAAGTCTACGCGAATGCACGAACTCTCACGATGGGCGATGTCTGAAGGCAGTACGCAGAAGGCCGAGGGGGACACAGGCTGATCTCTCCAGTCCCAACTCTACCGATGAGCTTTGGTTGGGTTGAGCGCAGGGTGGTCCACGGACCACAGGGACCACCCTGTAGCTCCGCCCCTGGCCCCGACCAACTCGTCACCTGCTCTACTCTCCGATGACGACTTGTCCAAGAAGGCGATTGTGCTCACCAAAACTTCTTCCTCCCGGTGCTATCTGCCTCACTTCTACCCATGTCTGCCAGCATATGCTTCTTTCTAAATCCTCATTCGATCCAGTAGGCAGGAGCATGCAGATAAAGCGCTCATTCGTGGAACAATTGACTATAGGGTGCGAACGACGGGATGGGTCCACATGCCAGACGACCTACATGTTATAGAAACATGGCATACAACATACGAAAGAATCCTTCCTGCTTTTATATTATAGGTATGTTATGGCGGGCTGCAAACTGTCAAAGAAGAACATAACAAGTAGGGCTATGCGACTGATGTAGTAATTGCGCCTCATATCCACATAAACTACACTAAAAACGAACACTTAAACTCATTAGCTCAACTCAACTCCAATTTATAGATTCAGGTTGGAAAAAAAAACCAACAGCTAACTGACAAATTGGAATCACGGTGCTCTGACCTGGCCACTAGTCAGCTCCATTTGAGCTCATCTATTATTTGTATTATTAATTGCAGAAGAGAAAACAAAGAAAAAATAAGAACAAAATATCTATATATAATAATAATAATAATAATAATAATAATAATAATAATAATAATAATAATAATAATAATAATAATAATAATAATAATAATAATAATAAATACCTAATAATAAAGAGACAAAATTTCCGGCATTGTTTTTGTCCATCTATTTTTTTCGTCCATCTCTCCCTAACTACCGGTAGTCAAGAGGTTCTTCCATCTAGACTTATATGACCCTAGATAGTTAGGACAAATAGATCTCTCCGAGCCTGAATAAACTGAGTATGAATAGGAATCCTAATTCAAATAGAAAATAAATTAGACTAAAATATTATTTTACTTTCTATATAGCAAATCTTCTTCAACCCAGCTTTTTACTTCCCGTAACATAATACGTCCACCATATTGCATTAAATGCCCGCAATCCAAAGTTTGTGCCCAACAAAGAGACCAGTCCTACCACGATGCGTTGGCATTAGTGCCCGACAAGAGACCGAGTCCTGCTCCGGCCAGGTGCATTAGCTTAAAATCAATCTATCTCCTACAACTAAAAAGAACAAAGTGTGGATATTTTTTGGTGCCACATTTGTTTTGGTTCGTCCTTCTGTCCATGCCTGCGATCCCACGACATCTTAATTTCTGATTGATCGTGCCATTCTCCTTGATTGAATATTGCATGTCATGTGATAGAGAAATCACGGCAAAATAGAAAGTAGAAAATTATTGTGCTATTCATATACACATTGCATGTTTGCATGCACCAGCATACATGGCAACAAGCAAAAGGAAAGAAAATTAACACAGAAGGAAAGAGAATTAAGACAAAAGGAACCTCTTTGCATTTCTGAGAACCTTGTCAAATCTACCTATGTTTAATTACTTCCCCTCTTTGCATTTGCAAAATGGACAGCTTTTTCCTCTTTTTATTTGGTTTCACGCTCACGTGTTCCATCGCCCTCGCTTGCTGTTTCTTACGTGCACCATAGTTGATGTCATCTGTCTTCCATGGCTCAGCCTCCCAATCCCAAGAGAAGGTTCCTACCTCTTCCTGACTCGAGATCCGGCCTGCCAGAGGATCTCCTCGAGTCCATCGGGCAGCGTCTTGCGTCAGACCACGACGCGACATCCTTCCGATCCGCTTGCTCCCCATGGCGCGCCGCCATCCCGTTCGCGACCTTCGGGCCGCTCCTACTGCTCTCGTTCGACCCCGACTCAGACCGTGTCAGCTTCTACTGCATCCCGGAGAAGAAAGTCTTGTCCAAGACGCTACCCAACGTGCGCGGCAAGGTGGCGTGCGGCTCCTTGTGTGGGTGGCTGGCGCTCATGGATGAGGCGGCGTCCATGACGCTGCTGAATCCATTCGCCGGTGCCCGTACCCCCCGCGTTGGGCTCTCGCCAGGCGAACACGTCGTGGCGGCGTCCTCATCGGAACGCTTGTCTAGGGTCCACGACCGATGGGTCCTCCATCCCACCAACGGCTATGGGGATGCGGATGCCGTAGGTAGAGCCATCAAGCTAGAAGACATGAGGGACGTGTTCTTCCATGAGATCGTGCTCTCGGCGCCGCCTGAAGCCGCCAGCGGTGAGTGCGTGGCCATGGCCATGCTTGGGTGCTCCACGGAGGTCGCGTTCTGCCGGGTTGGAGTCGACAGCGCATGGACGCTGCTCGACACCAAACTGAAGTTCTCCGTGGGGTCCATCGTCCACTGCCAAGACAAATTCTTGGCGATCGACTGTACTAGAGAAATCTTCGTCTGCAGCAACAACGCCAGCGGCGCTACTCCAACCGTGACGCTGTTGCCATCGCTGTCGCCACCTGCGGGGCTCTGCCACCGCAGCTACCTAGAATCAAATGGTCAGCTGCACATTGTGGGTGCCATGGTGAGCACGTTCCACGAGACACAGAGCTTCACCTACAGCAGCGCGATCTACAAGTGCAACCTCCACGACCATACGCCGGAGTGGTCCACGATGAGGGACATCGGTGATCAGACAATGTTCGTGTCTAAACATTTCAATGAAAGCTTCAGTGGAACAAGTGTATCTATGTACAAGAAGAACAAAATCTACATGTCTAAGCCATTGTATGGGGATGCAGCACCTCCGAGGTATCCACACGTCCAGGGAGGAAGCGTCACACCTCCGGACTGCTAGGTCCACGAGTAGCAGCAGGCACGGGTGTAGGATGGGCGGCGGCGGCTGCCAAAAAGGCATGGGATACCTAGCCCCGTTGCCCACTCGACTTATTTATAGGCGTCCCTAATGAGCTCCCGAGTTGGAGGCCCATTAGTAACCCTAAGCCTTATCTAACTCGGATCCAATCCAAATTAGGCTTCTAGCCCCTTAAGCGTGCGACCCTATGGGTTCACACACACATAGACATGGCCCGAGTACTCCTACTCGGCCATTAGTTGATAGCGGCCTCTAGCAAGGCATGTCAACTCATATGCGTATGCAAAGATCATATCAGACAAACCACCACAAAACCACATACTTGTTATTCCCTTGCCTCACGATATTTGGTCCAACTCATAGGTTCACACTTAACCCAAGCACGGCCATGCATTTCTTGATCTAATCTTTAGAGTGATCCAGTGATATCTCTGTCATATAGAGAGGGTCAAATTCCTTCTTGATTGTCTATGTCTCATAGCATGTTTTCCGACAAACCCAAAAAAACCACCTTTATAACTACCCTATTACGGAGTACCGTTTGATAGTCCCTGAGTAGGTCATTTCACATCTTGAATACATACAACAATCTCAGGTCTAAGGACATAACGTACATGATGTGAATAGAGATAATAACAACATCTCACGTCGGGTTAGTCTAGCCCCACGTCATAGATGTGCCCACATTATTAGTTTGACATCTCCATGTCTATGACTTGTGAAACATAGTCATCAACTAATAATGTGCTGATCTATTATTCATGTGTGTCCTCACACAAACTCTGACCAAGGACAACATTAGAATAACCATACAAGTAAAAGAGTTTCACAAACAATCCACATAATTGCTAATCGATACAGGTTGTCTTTAATGGAAATTCAATGAACTCATAATATATCATGGATACAAGGCAATTTAATCATCTCTATGATTATCTCTAGGGCATACTCCCAACAACCTGTATATATGACAAGTCAAAGTGTTTTAGAGGAAACACAGCCAAAGCTTTAGCAAAATTTACAAGCTAAGGCTTTTTCCCTACCTCCTCGTTCGGGTCAAAATCCTTGTCCAAATCTTCCTCCGTTGGCCTCCTTCTGGCTTCACGTGGGAAAGGATCCTCGGGAATTTCATATCCCTCTTCTAAGTCATCATCATCATCATCATCATCATCCTCTTCTTCTTCTTCTTCACCTTCAGCAGCCTCTCCTTCGGGGCCTTCCTCCTCGTCACACTACTCCTGAGTAAGCATCACTTCTAGATCCTTTTCTACCTCGTTATCAAAATGTTCTTGAGTAAGCTGGTCCTCTAGTGCTTGCTCCTCAAGGGTTGGCTGCTCATCATGCTTGGGGCATCAGGTTGCACTGTCTGGTGTCCGTGATATTATTTCACACTTTGTTCTAATAGATGCAAGAAAGTGTGCTTTAGGTACGCGAGAAGGTATAAGAAATAAAAAAGGTCTATAAAACAAATTAGTCCTATAAAACAACAATATGTCAAAAAACGAGAAGTAGCAGTAGTAGAGGCCTCAGAAACATGTCAATCATCATCTGATCTTGAACTTAGAGCATCAAGGCATCATAACAAAGAAGAGAGGAGAAGGTTATGTAGGGGCGGCTGCTAATGATGCCAAGTTCCTCACAAGTTCTTGATCATTAGCTCATATTCCATATAATGTATGTACTTGGACAATTTCATCATCGGCAAAAACAAAGGAGAGGAGAGGAGAGGGGAGATTTGGCAAAAAAAAAGCAACAGCTGCTTAACAAACATAGTGCAGCAGCTGATGGCAAAAGACAGGACAACAAGTCCTAGGCGAGTCCTGGGAGATTTGGCAAAAAAAGCAACAACAGCCAACAGTTAGTAGCTAGAAGTAGCAAGTAGTAGTAGTAAGTAGAAAGTAGTAGAGTAGAGTAAGTGTAGCAGTAGAGTGATAGTAGTAGAGTAAGAGCAGCAGCCACTTAGGAGTAGCAAGTAGTAAGAGGAGTAGTAGGAGTAGTAAGAGGAGTAGGAGTAGGAGTAGTAAGAGGAGGAGGAGTAGGAGTAGTAAGAGAGGTGAGGAGAATAGAGAAGAGAGGTGAGTAGAAGGGAGAAGAGAGAAGAGAGGTCTGCATATCACTTAACTCAGCAAAGGAGCAGCTGCTACTGTCAAACAAGAGAGAAGAGAGGAGAAGATAGAAGAGGAGAAGAGAGGTGAGAGAAGAGAGAATAGAGGTCTGCACATTATTTAAATCAGAATAGGAGCAACTGCTGCTGCCAAACAAGAGAGAAGAGAGGAGAAAATAGAAGAAAGGAGAAGAGAGGTGAGTATAAGAGAGAAGAGAGGTCTGCATATCATTTAACTCAGCAAAGGAGCAGCAGCTGCTGCCAAAAAAAAGTAGCAGCGCAGCTATTGCCATATAGGAGATTAGTAGAAGCAGCAGCTATTGCAAATGACAGGAAATGAGTTCAAGCACTTAAGCAGTAGAAAAACATCAAGATATGATAACTTAACTGAAAAATGACTGATAACTCAACCTTTCTAATGCTTAGGAAAAGCACTAGAACTACAGTGTGCAACAGGAACTAGTTTTGATGTTAACATAGCAAAGCAGATATTATACCAAACACACATAACATGGTGAGACTTCTGTAAAAAGTGAAGGAAAAAAGGAAAAAAATTGAGAGATCTATACTTCTGACGGGTACATATGTTCAGTGTTTGGAATTTTATTGCTGCCATTGCATGAACGATGAATCTTCCATTTTTTTGTAGAGTTTTGGGGCCATGTCTCATCTTTCATAAAGATGAAAGGACAACAATTCAGATTACAGTGCAGGGTTTAAGTCAATCATTTCGAATCCAGAACAAAACCCAATAAAGGGCTGCCTTACAACCATGACAAACTACCAACATTTGTTACAAGAAACCACATCTCTCCTCAACCTTCTATGCCCTCCAGCTTCTGATCCATAGAAATTAACAAAACCGACACTTGATGGAGGCACTCTGCTATTTTTGCATTTATGTTTGGTTTGGATCCACACTAAATTGAGACTAAACTAACATGACTTAATGGAACTCAAAGCAAAAATCTAAATTGGCAAACATGTAAAACTATGTCCTCAATGTTGTATATACAAGAAATTTCTCTGAATGTATGTATTGCATCTGATTCTGTTTGGTGTTTGGGTGATATAGGAACTGTCACATCATTCTTTTTTGTTTGGCATTTTTTGACTAGTTTCTAAAATATTTGTCTTGCAGCTTTGTGGTGGCAAGTGCAGACTTGTCTCTGAGGCGAGCAGAGGTGGAGGAGAAGAGGGACAAAGTGCATAAGGAGTCAAAAGCACTACTTGATTACACACGAAAGGCCATAAACAAGCTTACTGAGCTGAAGAAGTGAGTGGAAACCTGTTCATTTCATAGTTTGAGTTCTCACTCGTTAGTTATCATTGTCACCTAGATTTCTATGTCAAACATGATAAGTACTTGTGTTGTTTCTAGGATGCTAGAGAAATTTAAAAATGATGTGGAGAAGCAACAAGTAGAGCAAATGACGGATTGGCAAACAAAGCTTGTTATGATGGACTCCAAGGAACGACAATATATCCTCCAAGTCTCAAATTATAAGGTGAATAGCATTTTGTATTATTTATATTAGGAGTTGGCTTTTGCTTGTGCTTCTAGTTCTTGATTTTGACATGCTAGGTGTGGACGACAATCACCTAAATCGAAACTGTCAACTAGTGCAATAGCTTGTAAGCTATCAATTTCATGTATTGGTTAATTATTAGGTATAGTAATTCTAATACATGATTGTTGAACAGAATGTGCAACACCCAAATCATCTCAGATAGGGTATTTCTAGATTTTAAGAAGCTTTGATAGACTTAGCATAACTGTTATGCAATTATGCAGCCAGCCTTTATAGACATAGCTTTAAGCAAGCCTCATAACATGGTTTTGAACCCAAGGTGGATTATTTAACAAGTTGAGATATCAAGAATTAAGTAAGCAAAGGCTGACCGAGCTATTCTCATCTTTGTACAAAGTTTCAGAAGGTCATATGTAGGAGACCAAGCCATGCATTCTTCAAAGGTTAATAAACAATTATTCTTTTTTTTTCTCTTTTGATGGGCATAGTGCTGACTATAAATCATTTATCTGAACCTCAACTGATTCAAGTCAACTCAATTTTCAATTTACATCTTAAATCATATATGCAGTGTCTACTTTTTTTTGCTCAACTGATTCAAGTCAACTCAGTATTGCTCACTAACCATTCATCCTACTGGAGACGTTCTTGTATGCACGCAATAGAGAAGAGGGAGAGAAAGGGTGAGGAAAATGAGCACCTGGCGGGAGTCGCACGTCAGATTGGGCAGATATGATCTGGGCGGGGAGTTCGTCACCGGTGGGCTCAGCTCCTCCAGCAGATCGAGATGTGGCGGGGACTAGTGGAGGCTGGAGATGAGGTGCCGGTGACGCGCACGGGTTGAAAACGGTCGTCAATCACCGCGCAAAACAGAGCTGGAGCAGGTCCTAGGGCGGGCGGTGTCCGGGGCCGGGTAGCCAACGGGGGCGGTGGTGTGGAGGCGAGTGGGCGGGCATCAGCGGCGGGGCCTGTGGAGGTGGCGCGCGTGTGAATGGAGCAAAAGCAGAGGGTAAGAGAGCGACTGTGTATTGGGTCTTCCTACACTTAGTGCGCGAAGGCCGCCCAAGTCAACTCAATTTTGCTCACTAACCATTCATCCTACTGGAGACGTTCTTGTATGCATGCAATAGAGAAGAGGGAGAGAAAGGGTGAGGAAAATGAGCACCTAGCGGGAGTCGCACGTCAGATTGGGCAAATATGATCTGGGCAAGGAGTTCATCACCGGTGGGTTCAGCTCCTCCAGCAGATCAAGATGTGGCGGGGACTAGTGGAGGCTGGAGACGAGGTGCCAGCGACACGCACAGGTTGAAGACGGTCGTCAACCATCGCGCGAAACAGAGCTAGAGCAGGTCCTAGGGCGAGCGGTGTCCGGGGCCGGGCAGTCGGTGGGGGCGGTGGTGTGGAGGCGAGCGAGCGGGCGTCGGCGGCGGGGCCTATGGAGGTGGCGCGCGTGTGAATGGAGCGGAAGCAGAGGGAAAGAGAGCGACTGTGTATTGGGTCTTCCTACACTTAGTGCACGAAGGCCGCCCGCCGGTGGAAACCCTAGGGAGGCACGCCGCCGGCCGATCGAAAACCCTAGGACGGGGAGGAGCAGGCGCGCGGGTGCTAGGAGGGGGCGCGGGTGCAGGGAGGGGGCGCGCGGGTGTAGAGATGGGGCACGCGGGTGCGAGGAAGGGGCGCGGGCCGGCGGGGCAGCCTGATGGCGTCGAATGAGAAGAGAGCGCCCAACAGCAGACAACACCCGTGCGCCCTTGGATTTATAGTCGGGATGATTTGTAGGCGCGGTTCCTGATCCAGCCGCCCCTACAAATGCATTGGTTGGGGCGGTTCCTGATCGAGCCACCCCTATAAATGCATTTGTAGGGGCGGTTCCTGATCCAACCGCCCCTACAAATATTTTTTATTTTTTTAAATTATTAATTCTGTATTATAAAAACAATTGTGTATATATAAAATAATTGTGACCAAAATAAAAGTAATATAAAAACAATTATGTATATGCACACATATAATATTTTGTATTATTCTGTATACGAAGAAATATATATATATAAACAATTGTAGTCAAAACAATATAGAAAACAAAAAAAACAAAAATTAAAAATTTGAATTTTACAAATTCAACAATAATTTTATGACATTAAATGAAATAAAATGAAAATATTGTAAACATAAAAGTTTTATAACTCATCAACATGTACAACTTTTATTTTGGTCATCTTGTCACGTGACTTTGTTTGAACGATTCAAATTTTGAAATTCAAATAATTTTAACTTGAAACAATATTTTGAAAGAGTAAATGATTTCAGATGAAAAACTCATGAATACCAAAGTTGTAGAACTCATCAATATGTACAACTTTTATTTTGATCATATTTTCATTTGACCAAATTTGAACAGTTAAAATTTTGAATTTCAATAATTGGCAACTTCAAACAAGATTTTGAAACCTTAAATGATTTCAACAATAAAAGTCGTGAACATAAAAGTTGTTGAACTCATCACTATCTACAACTTTTATTTTAGTCACTTCTTCATGTGATAAAGTATTAGTAAACATTGTTCATAAATTCACATATGACTCATAGTTTCCTGAACTATATGAGAAACATGTTGATTTGTGAACAATGTTTAATATCACTTTGTCAGATAAAGAAATGATTAAAATAAAAGTTGTAGATCTTGATGAGTTATACAACTTTGGCATTCATCACTTTTTCAGCTGAAATCATTTTATGGTTGAAAATCTGGTTTGAACTTATCATTTTTTAAAATTTGAAAATTTGAAGTGCTCAAACTTTGTTAAATGAAAAGAATGACCCAATCAATACACTAACTTGATAGGGTAAGATTTTAGAAAATTTTAGGAAAAAAATCATCACATTTGGAGTTAGTATGAGGGAGAAAGACTAGTTACAAATTTTACCCAGAGATTAAAAAGTAAAAGCACAACTGTTCATGATGATCAATATGTCTTACGCACGTACATAAATATATAGTCTCACACGCATCCATAAATGAAGTCTTAAAAACACACACTTACATAAACACACCATGTTCAACAACTAGCTAGCCTGCTATAACGACTTTCCCCTTGACACTTTTCGTTCCCATGGCAATATGTCTTTGGGGAGGTTCTTTTCTACAACACTGATCTTCTTAGGAAAGTTTGTGAATAGCGGCATCTCATCGTAGTTATTGTAAGCTTCAACATCGTCCACGCCATCAACTCCAATAATGTGTTGTTTCCCAGAGGCAACCACGTGCTTTGTCTTCTTCTTTGGGGGGAGGTTACTTTGTGGGTCAGACATATAGAAAACTTGTGCGACACGTGAAGCGAGCACCCAAGGGTCATCTTGGTAGCCTAGATTCTCGAGGTCCAGGACTCTCAATCCGATCTCGTCCGGTTGGTGTTGTTTGATCCAGTGGCATCGAAACAGGGCCACTGTTATATCCCTTCCATAGTCAAGTTCCCATATCTCTTCAATGATGCCAAAGTATTGGATCTTTCGCCCCAATCCATCGAAAGCCTCTATTCGAACACCGTTATTTTGGTTCACATATTTACTATGCTTTGAGTAGGTATAGTACGTATACCCATTGATGTCATAAGCATTCCAAGATGACACTTGTCTCGATGGCCCCTCCGCTAACCTACTGATAGTAATAGAGTCTATGGTTTCTCCAGGCGGTATGTTTTGGTCCTTCAACCTTGTAGTTAGTCGTTGCTTGTGTTGTTTCATGACCCAATCATCCGAACGGCTATTTCTCTCCGCCATAATGATAGCCAAGTGTTCATCAATGTACGGTTGCATCGGTTGTGTACTCTGCAAGATACTGTAATGCGCTCGACTCACCTCTTTGTAATCATGGTCGATAAACACTTTTCTACCACTGGTGCCCTTCCCAGCCAGCCTACCCTTGTGATGAGAATCGGGTTTACCAATCCCTTTCTATACTTTTAGGTACTCTTGACAGCACTCGACGACTTCTTCAGTACTCTAACTCTCTATCATGGAGCCCTCTGGGTATGCTCAATTATGCACGTATCGACTTAGAACCGACATGAACCGCTCGTAGGACCACATTTCATGCAAGTAGCAAGGGCCCAGCGCCTGTATCTGATGAACCATGTGAATCATGAGATGTGGCATTATATCAAAAAAGCAGGAGGTAAACACATCTCCAATTGGTTTTGTGTCTCCACCACAAATTCATGTAGGTCACTCAGCTCTTGCTTGCCAATCGTCTTCTGTGAGATCTTCGAAAAGAAGTAGCACATACGGGTGATGGCCATTTTCAAGAACTCTGGCTTTATAGCCCTGATTGCAATAGGTAGAAACACTATCAGCATCACATGGCAATCGTGAGCCTTGCAGTGTGTTATTGACAAGTCCTTCATCGACACTAGCTTCTTCACATTTGCTGAAAACCCAGTCGAGACTTTGATCCCCCTCATGAAAGTGCATATAGCTCTCTTCTCGTCTGGTGTTAGGTTGAAGCACGCCATGGGCAGAGTGTATTTTCCATTAGCCTTAGGTACCGGGTGAAGCTATGGCATCACGTTTAGCTGCACCATGTCTTTCCGTGCTTTCAGACCATCCTTTGACTTGCCTGTGTCCATCAAGGTAGCAATGAGACTCTCAAAGACATTC
Source organism: Miscanthus floridulus (assembly GCF_019320115.1). Classification (NCBI taxonomy): domain Eukaryota; kingdom Viridiplantae; phylum Streptophyta; class Magnoliopsida; order Poales; family Poaceae; genus Miscanthus; species Miscanthus floridulus. The sequence goes on along the minus strand of NC_089588.1, from coordinate 115,176,066 downwards.
TTCTGCACGTGCATAGCATCAATGGCATGGGGGACCTCCAAGTCTGGCCAATAAGGTAGATACTGAAAGAAGATAGATTGTTTCTTGAAAGGTACTCCTTCGATAGGAGGTGTGCTTCTATCTCTGTTTATCCCATCTAGATTCTTCTTTCCATGGACGATGCGTATGTTTTTCACCATTCTATACACGTGTTCTCCGTTACGACGTCTCTCCGGAGGGGGTTCAATCTTTGGGGCGTTATCATAAAATCTAAAGAACAATTTGCTACAGTACTTGTGACTTATCTTTAAGAAGCTTTGGTTCCTTAGGTAAGCTATGTTCTTGGATGCATCTAGGTACACCCATGTAGTACCATCCAACCAAAGCAAGAATCTCATCTTTCCTTTGATCTGTCCAGACAAAGCAAACAACGTGGGGTAATCATTGGTAGTAACAAATATTATTGCTCTACATATGAAGTCCTCCTTTTGGAATGCATCGTACATCTGCTCCCCATGCCTCCATAGCCTCTCCATTTCTTGCATCAAAGGCTCGAGGAACACGTCTATATCAATGCCTGGTTGTTTAGGGCTAAAAATAAGAATAGTGAGGAGAAGATACTTTCTCTTCTGACACAACCATGTTGGGATGTTATACATGGTCAAGATCACTGGCCATGTGCTATGGTCGCTCATCCTCTCATTGAAGGGATCCATTCCATCGGTGCTCAAGCCAAACCATACATTCCTTAGATCATCGCTGAATTCTTTGTGCTTCTCATCAAACCTTTGCCACTGACTACAATCAGCTAGGTGTGCAATCTTATCATCATCCACCTTGCGCTCATCATCCCACCATGTCATGAGTGAGGCTTCTTTAGGGTTTAGGAAGATACGTCTCAAGCGATCGGTCACTGGCAGGTACCACATTACCAAGGCAGGAATTCTTCTCTGCTTTGCATCGTTGCCTAATGGAGTGTCCTCTAGGGGCTAAGATTCTTGTACCACCTTTTTTGTACCTTTCTTATTCCTCTTTTCCCTATGGAGGCTTCGTCCCCATCGTAAACGGCATCGTTCTTATATCGGCTGGCCCCACACCAGGGACATTTATCCAGTGACTTGAACGTTAGCCATGAAAAAGTATACAGTGGTTGGGGCATGCATAGATTTTTTTTCAAACCCCATTATCAATGGACTTATGACCTTCTTCGCTTGGTATGTGTTGGCGGGAACTGAGTTTGGTTGTGGCAACACCCATGACAGGAGATGCAATAGATCATTGAAACTATAGTCTGACTAGCCGTACTTAGCCTTCAGGATGAGCAGCTCAAGCACAAAATGTAGCAATGTCCAATGTGTCAGACAGCCCTTTTCAACACCATACATAGTCTCTTTCGATGCTTTTGTCATCCATTCCAAATTTTCTAGACCTTTTGGGCTATTTAGTAAAATCTCTGGTCCAAGGGCTCAAATTATGTCCTCCAAATCATCTTCATCCCCGACACGTGCTCCACCATCATTATTGGCACCACCTTCGTCGTTACCATCCCAACCACCAGCATCACCACCTTATTCATTGCCAAACTCAAAATCCATTTGTGCATCAAGCTCTGCTGAATATTGGGACAGGGATTCTATGGTTTCGTCATCGTATTTGTCCTCATCCTCGTCGTTAATAATAACCGTTTCACCATGATGAATCTACACTATGTAGTCCTCAACAAATCCTCGCATAATCAAATGTGATCTGATGATAGTCACATCTGTCCATGCCATACGGTTCTTGCAATCTTTATATGGGCAAATAATTGTATCCTTATTCTCTTTCAATGTCGTTGCATGCTTCTTTATGGCTTCAATAAATTTATCCACCTCTTCACGGAAACCTGCCTTGAACCTTAACGAACCATACATCCAAGAGTTCCTGTACTCCATCTTTTACAACAACAACAAAACAAACATTAAAGGACTACTTATTCAGATATATATAAAAATGGAACAAATTAATAATTACTTGAGAATAATTGTATGTACTTCAGATATATATGAATATAAATCTAATATAATTACATGAAGCATACAAACACACCATGGTAGATGAAATTAATTAATGGCCCATTTATCCATAAATAATTGAAATACATATTTATTGATTACAATAAACAATTTCAAAGACAACAATTAGCAACAATTATACTTTACCCAATATCTTTCATACAAACCCTAGTCCAATTTCATCAAACATAAATTTACAAAAAACGAAATTAACAAAAAAACCAAACCCTAGATCTAGATCCACATGCACATGAAACATCCATAAAACTAACTAATTGTTCACTAAAATCAAGAAACATGGACCAAATAAGGGTATGATCTTGTTCCCCTCCCAAATTTATCCTAGTACATTTAAAACTTGGGTCTAATTTGCTTCATAAGTAGCTCAAGCACCATAGAAGAGAGAGAAAAACAAAACTCTAATTACTCACTAACCAACCATTAAAACTTCAAAAAAAAGTGTGAAATAGCATTTTCTTACCTTTTACAATCTCTCCACCAAAGGATTTGAGACCAAAACTTTTCCCCCTTAGTAGAGCAATTTTTGGGAGGTGTCCAAGGCCTCCCTCCTTTCTTTCACGGGCTAGAGTGAGTGACCCGAGAAAAAAGAAGGTGTTGCAGCTGTTTTATATATGGGTCATTTGTAGGGGCGGCTGGTGATTGAGCCGCTCCTACAAATCAGAGCTATATATATGGGGGCATTTGTAGGGGCGGCTCAATCACCAGCCGTCCCTACAAATAGCAACTCCAGGGGCGGCTGGTGATTGAGCCGCCCATACAAATCAGACACATTTGTAGAGGCGGCTCGTTTCACCAGCCGTCCCTGCTGTTCCATTTGTAGGGGCGGGTGGTGTCTGGGCACCCGAGCACGCCACTGTAGGGACGGCTCCATCACCAGCCGCCCCTACAAAAAAAATAAACCGTTGCTAAAAATCATTTTTTACATAGTGTTTGCCGAGTGTCAAAAGATTACACTCGGCAAACCAAATTTTTTTTATATTTTGACCACCACACTTTTTCTGTAGTCCTCTTATAGTACTTGGTACTCCATGTCGAAATTTGGTACATTTCCCAAACTGTTTGCTATATTTAGTTAATTTATCTCATTTAATTGAATTTTTTTGGAAAATGCAAATTTGAACTGCACGTGCATTGAATATCAGAATTTTTTTCGAAAAATGCAAATTTTTTCGATGTTGAAAATGCAAATTCCTCTTACAGTACTCATGTTGAACTGCACGTGCATCGAATTTTTTCGGAAAATGCAAATTTTTTCGATGCACGTGCAATTCAAATTTGCATTTTTTGAAAAAATTCAATTAAATAAAATAAATTAATTAAATGTAGCAAAAAGCCATAAAAATGTACCAAATTTTAACATGGAGTCTGATGTACTGTAGGATCCGAGAAAAATTTTGGAGTTCAAAAGTGGGATAAAATATAGTTTGCTGTTATTCTTTGCCGAGTGTCAGGGTCTGGCACTCGGCAAACCTGGACGGCAGGCGGCGGCCGTTACTTGACGCCGCTTTTTGCCGAGCGCCAGGGTTTGCCGAGTGTCTGACACTCGGCAAAAAGAGCCTTTGCCGAGTGCCTAACACTCGGCAAAGCCTTCTTTGCCGAGTATATATCGTTGTCGAGTGCGGCACTCGGTAAAATAGCTCTTTGCCGATTGCCCGATTTTTAGTCCTCGGCAAAGAAAGGTGCACTCGGCAAAGGATCTGTTTCCCGTAGTGAATACTCTTGTTAGGATCCATCAAGAGCCATATGTTGACATAGTGGCCACTAGGAAAAGAGCGATGTCGTATGTTATGCACCACACACAAGGTTCCTCTGAGCTCGGTTAGGGCAATGTGCAATGCGTCCTCCTCCTTGCACTCCAAATTAAGGCGGGCATTTGATCGTCTCTGGTTTCCACTCCTCGCTCTCGAGATCGAATGCGGCTATGCGATTCCTAGGATGAAATAGTGAGCAAGTCTTGTAAGACATGATGAAGTAGAGGACGCCATTAACGCTTGCCTTGTCTTTGCAGGAAAAGCTGGTGTCGTAGAATGGGCACCACCATGGCTAGGACCAAACCGGTGCGACGAAGTTACGAGGTGGAGGACCTTATAGTCGCCCGACGGTGCAGCGCGGCCAAAGCTGTAGTCACTCAGGGCGGTCGACCTCGACGACGACTTGGCCCACCAGGCGTGCGGCAGGGGATCGTTCGTGCCGACGACGGAAGTCGCGCCCAGACACCGGATCGATGATCATGGCACCGAGCTGCGCCCTGTCGACGAACGAAGATGAAGTCGAGGCGCGTCGGCGCCAGCAAAGCTCTGCCCTTCATGTCGAACACCCAGGACGTTGCCGTCCTTGTCCAGCAGCCGCAGCTCGCCGCCGTCGCGTTTGCATAGGTTCGCCTGCATTGTTGCGGTGCTCGTAGGATAGGGTTCGCTCAGCAGCCGCCACCAGGTTTTGCGGAGTTCCGATCCTTTCGTTGTGCAGTTCGAAGAGCCTGCCTGTTTAGGAACTCGAGGTTTTCGGAGTTCTGATGGCCGCCGCTACTGCCCTGGCATATGGCTGGCCCGAAAATAAACCAACCATCTGAATAGGCCCATTTATGCGCTGGGCTTACTTTCGCCTGGGCCACCGGCCCAATTGTTCAGCGGTCGGGCTCTGCTTCTTTTAGATCACGTTGCCGTCGGCGCACCATCCATCGGTTGCGCAAATGCACCAGAGCCTGTCGGCGAGACGGCGACTCGGCGTGCTTTAAGGAGCATCGTCCGTTGTGGGCCAGCCTAAATTAGTGGTTCTGTATGCTACACAAACTTTAAATTTAAGAAAACTATGTTTCAAAAAATGAACATTTTCTAACTCCATAGGCATGTCTATCTGTTGCAACGAAAGAAAAAAAAACTACGTACCCAATTCCCATAAACATAGCACAAAATTTAACTTTTTGGAACTACACATTACTATTGGGTAATACTCATAAGACATCTAGTTCGTCCACATGGTACACCCCTAATTAGATACTCTAGTTAATTGTAATCAGTGTTTTGCTTGTTTGTCCCATCTGAAATGATCTCCAGTGGCACCTCTATTATTTAGGATTAGTCTCTTGTTATCTTCCTTGCTCCCTCCATACTCAAAGATAAAGTCGTTTTGGACAGCGACGCGGTCTTCAAAGTATAACTTTGACTTCTTATTTTTATAATTTTTTTATTGAAAAGTGATATATGTATATTTTTTATTAAACTATTTTTCAAGACAAATCTATTTATATGGTTTTCACATTTCCAAACTCAACAACTTAAAAGTTATTCATGATTTATATTCTCAATGTTTAACCTAAGCCTTGTCCAAAACGATTTGATTTTTCAGTACGGAGGGAGTATTTGTTATCTCATGTGTTCTACTCCGGTTATTATCATGATTCTCTATCTGCCTTGAGAATTAGATTAATCGGATGAAATTCAGAGACCTAGGGCTAACTAATTGTGTTATTCTTTTTTCTATAACATTTGGTGTTCTTTTTTTAGTTTTTTAGCTTTACTTTATATTATAACACAAAATATTTAAATTGGTCTAGGAGAAATTTATTATAGCTTCAAGAGATAATTATTCCACAAGAAATAAAATGTTCAAACTTCATTAGAAAAATGTTCTAAGGGTACAATGATGGTCCAACCCTTAGGATAAAAATATTCAAGGTTCACTACAAAATCATACCGATTGTGTACTGGCCTAGCATATGGGCTTGCCTTAAAATAAACCAACCATCTGAATAGGCCCATTTATGCTCCAAGCAAATAGCGGAAATGTTCTAGCATCACAAAAAAATGAAAAACTCATGAGCTCAACTCAAGTTCAATTTATACATTCAGGTTGGAAAACCCAGCAAGAGAAATTTGGTCAATTTATTTATACACTATTAGGGCCTGTTAGGCAGGGATTCACCATTGGAAAAAGTGAATCTGGATCTGGGATTCAACGTGGATCAGCTCCACCGTGGATCTTAGATCCAGCCTAGATCTACCAGGGAATTGTTTGGCTAAGGTAGCAGCTCTAGATCCACGCAAGGGCATTTTCATTAGAATGACCAGAATTGCCCTTGGACTCTGGTGTTGTCTTTGTCTCACTACCAACCTGGGCCCACGCATCAGCTCTTCTTTGTCCTCCTATCGAGCAGAGCACATTGCACGACAGGCAGGCGCAAGGTGGCGGGCGCGGCCACAGCGGACAGGCACGAGGTCGGTGACCCCGTGGCCTCATCGGAGTTGGGCGACGAACTGGGCAATGCGGATCGACGGTGCAGGGTGGACGGTGCTCCAGCGGTGTGGGGCGAAGGGGCGTGGCCACGGCCGAGGCACGGGGCCGGCGGAGGGTGAGGGCGAGGGCACGGTTGCCGGTTGGAGCTCCGGTGGGGCACGGTTGGGGCTCCAGTGGTGCGGGCACGGGGCCGGCGAGCGCGGTCGGCCGAGGACAATGGCGAGGGCGCGCGTGGTGCCAGCAAGCGCAGCCGACGAGGGCACCCGGTCGGTGAGGGCACGATTGGGGCTCCAGTTCGGCGTGAGCCCCTATGGGGATGGGGCACGGCTCCAGTGGTGCTGGCACCGGGTGCGGCCACGCGAAGAAGAAAGGAAAGAAAGGAAACACAACAAAGCGTTATTTGTGTAACCAGTGGCATTGGTGGGTAATTTTCTCCAACTCCACCAAACTTGAGTTGGTGGAGCACCCCCTAAGGAGCTCCACCAATTTGGTGAATCTGGCCTCTAGATCCACCATTTTGGTGGATGCAGATTTGGTGGATCTAGAGTGTTTGGAAATTTTTTGGTGGAGTGGAGCTGAAAATGATGAATCTGGAGCTGGTGAATCTCTGTCAAACAGGCCCTTAGTGCCCCCGACTGTTAGGTGAATCATCATGGTGACGGTTTGGGCTCGATCTGACTGACCGTGCATCGACAATCGGTGCTGACCTGGACATACTCGGTCTGGGCTGCTCCCAGAGCCCACCAGGCCCAGCTCATCCTTTATTTACGAGCACACCTAGGATACACCGTAAAAAATATTTTTTTTAAATGTAAAAAAAAAAACAATCCCTTTCTACCCCTGTGTCAATGGAAGTCTGCAATAATTTCCAAAAGTTGGACACACCTTTCTGGGTCACTATGCCATGCATGGTTGATGTTTGCCCTTGTCCTTGTCGGCAACGCAAGCAAACTGTTCCAAGAAAGAGGGATACCTTGCCCATATTTGCAAGCCATCCGGTCCCAATCCCAACAGTGAACACTGCAGGCACAAGCAACCGGCACCTGGAAAGAGCCAGCCAGAAAGAATTCTACAGGCAGGTAGCTAGGAGTGCTTGCCGTGCAGAAAAGTTGCTGGGCCAAAATTTTCAAAAGGTTGCAAGGCTATGTGCTGCTACTAAACTCATGCCACCGCCCACCAGGGCTCTGGAGAGTTCCATGGCAAGGATCATCAGGCAGCTTTTTTTTTTTGTTTCCTAAGAGAATGTGCAGATCAATGATGATCATGACTTAATCATATGCTCATGCATATGCACTGTTCTTACCTTATCCCGTTCCTAATCCCTATCCCAAGGGCATATGCTAGAGAGAGAGATGTAACCAGATGCAGATAGAGTTAACAAATCAAAGTAGTTAGTGTCCCCAAATCACACACCTTTTTTTTTTATCTCTCCATGCACGTACAACATCAAGATTCACATTCCATAGTTTTACTGTTGGCACTAACAGGCAGGCAGGCAAAGCCAACAGTAAATAAAAGTGGCAAGTACCATGTAAACTGGTTTTTTACTACTAAGCAGACAGATGGACCAGCAGATTCCAAGTGAAAACAAAACACAAACACTCCTTCTGTGCAAGTTTGTCTGGCTTTAACGCCAAGGCTTTGAACGTACTGTGACTGCTCAGTGACCTCACATGGGTTGGCTGAAAACTGTTGCAAGCTTGTCCCTCGTGTGTCTCCCTGGTGCATGTTTTACTGCACAGAAGAACAGGAGCGAAATGCAGCAGTAATGGAGGTTTCACTGGGGTGGCAACTGATGAGCAGAGTTGTGACTCTGCCTGAACCCTGAAAGAATACCTTATTCTTGTGGTGCAAAAATTTATTTCTCTCTTCATTTCCTCCTTCAGATGTTGTGTGTTGGTACAGGGCAGGTACCAGCACCACTACTGTTTCTCTTTCCAAGTACAAGAGACCAACAAGGGCACTATCTGTAGTACTACTACTCTACTTCTCTCTCATCAATGTGTGAAAGGATCCACATCATGTCTCAATTGTTGGGATTGTTCTGAAAGGTGACAAGTTCACTAGTCAGCATGTATTTTAAAACACTTCAATTGTGAACAGGAACCACTGTTATCCTAGATGAAATCGCAATAATGAAGATGAGCACATCTGCAAAAGCATTAAAAAATGCATGTACGTTTGTGGTATCCAATGCAACCGGGATGACAGGATAGGGGTGGTTAGCCGTAGACAGTTTGGTCCATATCTTAATCACTTCAAATCTTGGCCTTATTAGGCACACCGCCCTGTTTCATATGGTTGGCATCCACTAACTTGGAAAACACGACCGTTTTTTATTCAGGAGATGCAGACTGATCTTGTTACTTTAGGTGATCAGGACAATATAGCGTGAATAAGAGAGATACGCTTTTGGATCTTCCTCAAATTAAATTTGGCATAACCATTGCAAATAAAAAAAAAATATTGCTATCAAGCAACAAATCATGCTTTTGGTATGAATGGACTTGCTACCGGATGAAATGGTTTCTATCCAAGGTTCCACCTTACTTTTATCAGCATCCAAGTGTTCATGATAAAAGACCTGGGATTGCAGGGGAAGCTGGATTTGTGGTCACCTTACCCTTGGACTTCTAAGATTTGCTCTCTCTCTCTCTCTCTCTCTCTCTCTCTGGTCTTTTTCAGATGAAGGCATTTCACATTTAGGCCCCGTTTAGTTTCCTCTAAAAGCCAAAATTTTTTGCGCAGTACCCGTCACATCGAATCTTGCGGCACATGCATGGAGTACTAAATGTAGACGAAAAAAAAACTAATTGCACAGTTGGGTGAGAAATCGCGAGACGAAACTTTCGAACCTAATTAGTCCATAATTAGACACTAATTATCAAATACAAACGAAAGTGCTACAGTATCCAAAACCCAAAAATTTTCGGATCTAAACGGGGCCTTAGAGTATATTTTTCTTGAAAAAGGAGAAGTTTGAGGACGAAGGCTCTCTTCTCTTGACATCCGTGCCATCCCCTTTGTCATGCAAAATGCAGTTTCGTATGACGCACTGCATTCATTATTAGTAGTTATCAAGTGACATAGGATGCTGCTGTTGTCGTGTTGCTAAGTTGGGTGCTAGCTAGAGTAATTTGGTTGGATCTAATCTAACAGTAATATATTAAGCTTGTTCCTTGATTTATATTATTATATGCATGCACAGCCCAATTGGAATAATGGAAGATTTTAAGAGAACTTTAGATGGTTTGTAACCGTGCATGTGAGATTCTTTTAAAATGCGTACACATTGTTCCAAATGAAACATCTGTGGTCCAGTTCTGTCAGAGGGCCACGGTTGCATTTTTTTCGGGAGAGATTCGGAAGAGTTCTGCAACATGCAACGAGATTTTACAAGGATCATTTATACAAATTAAAAATAAAGCTTCTTCTACTCCTAGCATTCAATTGGCTAGTTCTTGTAAAGTTTACTGAAGTTCGGATCTCTTTGTAGCTGCAGTTCCGGAGTCAAATTCATGGACCATCTACTCCTATCACTCATTCATCACTGGAGTACACAAAGGTAGATATTTTATTATTTATCAATGAAAGCTTGTCCAGATTTTCTGTGTCAGCTTCACTACGCTACCTGTATGTGGAGCAATGTGTTCAGTTCATGACCGTAAGTTTCAAAAGATTAAATGCTTTGGACCTTGCTAAAACTATCAGAACAACAAAGTCAAGGATGATTATTTACTGAAACTGAGCTTAAGCAGAGATTTTCACACTTTAATCAGCCAAAGATGTCTTATTATGAACCAAAAATAAGGTATACCTTTTTTTAAAGAAAAAAAAACTATAAGTTATACCTTCAACCTTGTCAAGAAAAAAACAGTAACTGACACGCAACAGTTTCAGAACTAATACTACTAAAATTAACTATGTTATGTGGAGCAACAATATTTAAGTCCAGTTCATTGTAATTACTAGTTTGGAACAGAAAAAATTGGGTCGGCCTCGCTAAACTATGCAACCAAAAATTCAAGCATGTTTACTAACTGAAACTGAAAGGAAGCAGAACAGTCATATCATACTCTAAAGAACCAAACATTTATGGACTGCTAGTACCACATAAGATTCGTACCTTGAAAGACCAGCCTGTTCGGGAGGCCCTATCGTATCGTAGATTATTTACTGCTGGCTGATTTAGTGTGAGAGAAAAACACTGTTCCCGGCTGGAAATTTACGATCGTTTACGAGCAAGCGAACAGGCTGCAAGATACCGGCTAAAAGCCATAAAGTGGCAATGTGCAGCAGCATCATCATGAATAAAAGAACTGAGCTAGCCGCCTCAATTTCGAAGTTAACTAGTGCCAGTAAAATGTAAAGGGAGCTAATTTTGTTCAGAATTCCAAGTGGCTTTGACAGGGCACAAAATCTGAATACCCAATGATGACTGGTCTCAATCTCAATACCGTATTATACTCTTTGACCGATATTCCAATATCCAACCATCTATTTTCCAGAAAAATAAAACAATCCAGACGCCAAATCAAGTGATCAACAGGCTCCAAGCACTGCAACAGTTGCAGAAATCCGTTTTCAGCTAAACCTTCTGCAAATCCGTTACACCGACGCTGCTGTCAACAACCAAAGCACAAACCAAGCAGACAACACAGCAAATGCAGCTCAAGAGAATTTGGCAAAAGCTGCTGTGCTACTCACTGTCCACCACAGATGATCCGGCCCCCCACCCCTCCCCACCATCTGCGCTGCGCTCCCCCTTGGTTTTCTACGAGTGGTGGGGACTGCCGGCCCCCGCCCCCGCCCTGGATCTTCTAAATCCATCCAGGCAACCTCCACCTCCACGCCACCTAACTGTTTTGCTAATACAGTTCTTGCCTGCAGTGGGGCAGCCATTGCCATGCACCGCTCACCTATTCTGACGCCACAGGGACGGTCGGTCACATGCTGTGATCCCAACTCCTTCCCATTGCTGGTTTCCTTGTGCGATACTGCGAAGATCCCTTTCGAGGCTTTCCAGTGTGGTGCGCGTCACTTTTTCGCTATATACCTCTGCTTCTGCCATTGCTGGTGCTGTATGATTCTTCTTCATCTTCTCCGTTCACAGCTGTGAGCTGTTCGCTCCAAGCTTTGGACTTTAGTGATTGCTGCCACTCCCACGGTCCCAGCTTTCGGCATCGAGATCCAAGAAGATCAGGAGCAAAAGAAGTCTTGGGACGCAATCATTAGGAGCTGTCTGTATTGCACAGATTCTCCGCTTGGCTGTTGGCTCACTCCTTCAATTCTCCTCTTGCGTGTTGTCTCACTCCTTCAGCACTCCTCCTCGGCTCCTCCATAGCTGTTCCAGCTCTGGCATCTGTTCAAGTCCAAGAACAAAGCAGGGGATCGTTTCCACGAGGTACCAATGCAATTTCTCTTGTTCGTGCTTCTTCTGATTCTGATGGAATCCTGTTCTAAACATTTTCTGAAATCCTTGGTTTTTTGCGGTCTATCAGAGGTTGTATTGAAAAGGGAGATTAAGGGATCCGAAGGCTTTTAGATGCAATAATCACAAGGTATTACAGAAGTTCGTTACTGTTCTTTCCACCCGTGCAGAAGCGCAGGCTAATCATGGAAAGTGCAGGAATATATTCCTTCTGCTCTGTCAATTCTTTTCTTGTCCTGATGAGTTGTTTCAGATTCCGTCCGTCACACGGCCACGCTGATAGCAGTTGCCTCTTCTTCCAGTTCCGTTGGGAGGGAAAAACAACCCCAACAGATGAAACTGTGCAGCAGGTAGGCTGAGAGGCTTCTTCTCTGACCAGCGATCAGCTTGTCCGGAGAAGAAGAGCTCTTGGTTCAACCCCATGGAGAAGGAGGCCATGGCGGGGCATGTGATGGTGCCATTGCAGAGCTTGAGCCTGGAGCTCCCGGATGCGGAAATTGTAGTGGGCTACAACAAGGACATCTCAGCTCTGCAAGGTTGAAAGAGCAGATTTCACCTATTGTTAATTGCCTGTTTAAGTGATGGTGACTTTGCATCGGCTCCTGATGGAACTATCTCAATCCCCATGTTTGTTGCAGAGGAGATTTTGACTCTGCGATCAAGGCAGCGACATCTTGACAGGAGAAGACGGGAGGCGCTCGACAAGCTCATTGACCTGAAAGGTACAGTCTTCAATTCTAGATAGCAGTTGTTAGAGCTTGAATTTCCAACAATCTGAGCTTCAGAGATTGGGCAACATTCAGGAAGTATTAGGGTCTTCTGCCGGGTACGTCCGCTGGTCCATACGAACAACTTGAATGCCAAATCACCAGTTACTGTTGAACAAGAAAAGATTGCAGTCAAGTCAGTTGGAATCAAGAAAGAGTTCAGTGTTGATAGGGTTTTTGGTCAGGAGTCCACACAAGGTAATTTTTTTTGCTTACTCACTTGTTAGGTTTGTCTTTTTGGCAGTATGATTCATTTCAGTGTTGTCCATGCAGAGGATGTTTTTCAAGAAGTAAAACCGATCCTCAGATCTGCACTTGACGGGCACAATGTCTGCATTCTCGCTTATGGCCAGACTGGGACAGGAAAAACCTACACAATGGTTGGTTGGTGCTTGTTCTGAACAGATTTGAGCTCAATTTATAGTAAGTCTGTATTCCACTCAGCTTTCCGCAGTCGTTCTGATAAATGAAGGTATAACTGATTGCAGGAAGGAACTGACGGTAAGCTCGGTATTGTGCCTCGAGCTATCCAAGAACTGTTTTCTCATGCTTCAGAAGACAGTTCATCCACATACTCTTTCTCCATAAGCATGCTTGAGGTCTACTTGGGGAGTCTCAAGGACTTGTTGGCACCAAGGCAGCCTCTCTTCAGGTCAACAGAATGTAACACAGCATGGTAAGACTATTAGTTCACCTGCATATTTTTTAACGGAAAGTTCACAAGTAAATCATGAAGAAAGATCACCAATTCTCAATATGGAAATTTGTATGTCCATTTTCTTTGTATACTTCAGTAATCTCAGCATACTAGCAACAAAAAGTGGTGCTGTGGAAGTTGAGAGGCTGACAGATGTCTCAATACCGGACCTGAAGAAAGCCAACCAGTGGTACTGTAGAGGACGGCGAGCCCGATCAACATCTTGGACAAATGTCAATGATGTCTCGAGCCGGTCGCATTGGTGGGTTGACAATCTGTTCCCATTACCAACTTTCACTTGCGGCTGTTTTGCTAATTTGAGCAGTGCCCAATTTTATGTGCCTTAGCTCTGTCTATGTGTAGCTTGACAAGGATTACCATAAGGAGGCATGGAGCCACTGAAGAAGTCAGCAAGCTCTGGCTCATCGATCTTGGTGGCAGCGAGCGGTTGCTGAAGACTGGTGCATCTGGGTTGACAATGGATGAGGGCAAGGCCATAAACCTCTCCCTATCAGCACTTGGAGATGTCATTGCTGCACTTAGGAGAAAGAGGAGTCATGTTCCTTACAGGTAACAGCTGATTATTCAGTTATCTTAATTACCAAATAAATAAATTTCTAATGGTTTGCTAGGGGCAAAAACCTCCAACATTTCAATCACATTGGAGCTATTCATCAGTGCTGTCGTCTATATTCATATCTTTTTTAAACATGTGCAGAAACAGCAAGCTTACCCAGATTCTCAGTGACTCGCTTGGTATGCAACATCTTTTACATTGATTTGAAGTTTGTTCAAAAAGAAAACATAACCACTGGAAACAAGATAATCTAACATTTAACTGTTGAATATCTAAATAACAGGTGACGGTTCGAAAGTTCTAATGGTGGTGCACATCAGCCTTTCTGAGGACGATGTTGGTGAGACGGTCTGTTCCCTGAACTTTGCGAAACGAGCCAGATCAATTGAATCAAATAGAGAAATTCCAGAAGTAAGTATACAAATGGAACTATCAATTGTTACCACCACGGCAAAAGTTTCATTATATTTAAAGGTTCTCCTTTCTGATGTAGGATCTGAAAATGTTGAAGCAGAAGCGGCTCACAGAGCTTGACAAGGAAATCTGCAATGCTGAGGAAGAGTTGAAGTATCTCAATGAACAAATAAGGAGAGCAGAGATCTCACTTGAAGAGAAGAAGAAGCTCAGTTCATCTATTTGTCAGGCTCTTAGTGATGAGAAGGGGTCACCAAGAAGCACTCTAGTGGTAGGCCACATTGATGTCACAGAGAGCCCACACGCAACAGAGCAGGCAAAGAGCAGGCTATCTCATGGTTCAGCTCCTCACTTCATGTCTTCGACGGTGTGCAGCCGGCAAAGACATTGTGCGGGAAGCCATTTTGTTAGTAAGCCAAGGCTGACAAAGTCAGTAAACAGATATCCAGCTGAGCTGAGCGGGAGCCAGTCATTCAGCTACTCAAGCTGCAAGAATGCATCCAAGGCTAGGTCAGTGGCATTCTCATCCAGTGTGCCCAAGATGAAGTGCTTGCCAGTCAAGTCTGATCAGATCAACATAAGTAACAATAGCATCGACTCGACAGCTGCATCAGCACCACGGCGGAGGGAAAGCTTTGGCTCCAGACCGGTTCAAAGAGCACCCCTACATCAGCACAGGAGAAGGATGTCTAGCCTAACATAGCCTTACATAAATACCGATTGGGCGGTTCTGATTTTAACTTGTTTTAGTGGTGAAAGGATTCTGAAAGCTGTTTGTGGTTTTTGTGGGTGCTTGTTGGTATGTTTGTTAACTTCATAGTTCTTGACTGCTGTAACTATTGGAGGCCCTTCGTCTTTTGTTTTTGGTTTGACATGGAAGGGCAAAATGATGTGAAGAATATGGTAAATGGAAATGGAAATGGAATTGTAATTGGACTTACTAATGCTTCTGGTTGCAATGAATTTGGAATTTTTGAAGAAGAATATCCTAATGTATCATAAATATAGCATTCTGGAATGACTTCTGTGATTCTTCATCTACAGAAAGCACATAACATTTTGGACACCACAGTTCAGACTACAGAGGTTCTAGTGGATAAAATTAGAAGTAACAAAGGACAGTTAGTAATCCATTGTACTGTGGGATGAAAAAACACCTGTCTCATTATTGTAAAATAGGCAATGCAACTACATTCTAGCAATCTAGCTTCATATGCTGTTTTGACATGTTTGTTGCTACAAAGATCCGGAACTAATCTTCCCCAGAAATATTCTGCCAAATGTTTTCGTTCAGAAGAAAAACTCTGCCAAATGGAAAAGGCAAACCAACAAATTATTAAGAAGATAGCCATTCAGAACAAATGAATAACCTTGATGCATGATCCAAACCTAGGTGCCTATTTCACAAGTAATTGTCATCCACATAGACGATCAACGACTGTGCTTGTTCAGAAAAAAGGCATTCAATGCAGCTACACCTTGTCCGTGTGAATTGGAGCATAAGGACAGCGAATTGTCCCTACTTGCTTAGAGATACATTAAATTACCCACATGTCGGCAGGACAAGTATTGTTCAGCGCCATAGAGACAAAAGAAGGTGTATGTCCTAGGATCCAGAATGTTACCTGGAAACTCAGTTTGCGCCTGCTTTAATCTGCTCGGGCTTGTGAAATTACCAACTCTTCAGTAAAAGACCCATTTAATCATGATCCACCATCCCACCCTCTTGCATTCGCAGTCCTGAATTAGAAGACGAAACAAAGCTGCCAACATACCTTGGTAATGGTCTGACTTCCCTGCTTCTGTAAATTGCAACTCCATCCATGGAACTGCAGCTAGGAAACCAAGCAATCAGTAAAAGAGTACTCTTTTTCTTCAAAAAAAAGAGGAGTGCTATACTGAAATGTACATTGTTTTCTATGAAACGGGCTGCAGTGGCAAGGCAAAAGAAAAGAAATGAGGGTGAAGTCAAGTTCCAATGTGGTATCTCACTGAAAAATATTCTAATGCTCAGGGATGGATTATAGTGGAAGTCACACAGGAATCTTTTTATTTGTCGCATGAACAAACCATCCGTGACCCACACCAATTCTAGTCTTTATCTCTCGACAATTGTCAATTCTGATGACTTTGAGTAACAACTTGAAGATATGGGAGTGAAAGTTGAGGCATAAATCCCAAATTTCATTTTCTGCTATAACATTCTGAATATTCAGAAACTAAGCAGAACAGAATGGTGCGAACATAATTATTTGCACTTGATTACAAGTATCAGTGTAAACTATCCTGAAATGACGGAGGGGCGACTCGGCGATCTCCTGGCGATGGCAGCGGCTCAAACTAATTGGGTTTGAGTTGGAGCGGCGATCGGGCGCATGGAAGGACAGAGATTGATGATGCGAGGGCTTGTCCACCTCGGCGTCGTTTTGGCTGGCTTTGCTGGTCGCTTTGGGTCACGGCAGAACCACCATGAGGTTCTGACGGGGACTTCCCTTCCTGGCAACGTGTTTGCTAGGGACTCTCCGATTTCTGAAGGGAGGCCGGGGTCTTGCCGGACTCTCCCACTGGCTGAGAATCTGTTGGCGTACGGCGGTATATGAGGCCCAATCGGGTCCGACTCAGGGTTTTTGCGGTGCCTTCAAGACTGTGGTAAACCCTAACCCTCAAAATATAAATCCGTGGTGCGGCTCCCTGGTCTGCTACCTTGTGCCGCTGTCTCACAATCTTCGAGGTGGGGGTGAAAAGGGATCTCCGGTGAGGAGGTTGCCCACCCGAAGCCTTGGTTTTGTGATCGGCTTACTTGTGTGGTGGACTGTGGCGGTGCTTGCTGGCACGGTAAGAGCTTATGGCGGCGGACGGGCAAAAGGAGTCTCTGGAGAAGGTTCACAAGATTGATGGCGGAGGAGAAGCATCGGCGACAGCGGCTCTGATCAGAGCCCACATGCAAGGAGCAGCGGCTGGGGATCACCATGTGGGCACCGGTCTGCTACCCCTGATGCCGAGCGTGGAGAAGGAGACTGTCACCGACACACCAAATGCCGTTCCTCAAGACGCCGGCGAGACTGAAGAGGAGGTGGCGGGCTCTGAACCTGAAAAAGAGGCAGGAGCGCCAACCGAAGAAACTGAAGAGGAGGTGGCGGGCTCTGAACCGGAAAAAGAGGCGGGAGCGCCAGGAAGACAAAGGAAGGAAAACGCATCAGGAAGACCAATCCGCGTGTATATGGGCCGGACTGGATGTAAGCCCATGTAACGGGTTTAGGAGGCCCAAGCTTACCAGTTGGCTCCTATGTAATTCCGGAGGAAGCAAAACGAGATTGAACTCGAACTGGAGAAGGAAACCGAACCGAAAGGTGTCGGTGGCGAGCGCGGCGAGCGCCAGCGACTCGAGAGACGAGTTTCCCTGTATCTGAGTGAGTTATCCTAGTAGATTACAGTGACAACCTAGTATCAGAACCCCCGATTCTGGCGCCACCCAACCACCACCACTACCACCTCACCCGGCAGCAGACCGCCATGTCGCCGGAGGAGCAATTTGGGCATATGCTCACCCTGCTGAGCGAGAACTCCAAGGGGATCACCGAATTGAAGCTGTCGATGTCGGAGATGAAGGCCGCCAAGGAGGATCTCGACGCCTGGAAGCCGGAGGTCGACCACCGCGTTGCTGATCTGGAGCAAGCTATGAACCACCTCAACGAACGCGTGGAGAAGCTCTACCACCACTCCGTCAACTCCGCCAAGTCGCTGACCCTGGGAGAAGGCAAGGTGGAGCATCCCGAGCCAGATCCATCGAAGGCTAGAAAATCGGAGGTGTCGGGTTCCGCCCACCTAGGACCAACCCCATCTAGGGCGACATCAGGGCTGTTAGGCCACCGCAACGAACATCATCACTGGAGCGCTGGATTTGGGGTGGTTTACACCACCCTGACTCTGCCTTCGGTCATAGGCGCGATGAATCAAACTAAACCTCCCCCAATTCCAATTGGTTCTGATGATTCTGCGTACCGTGATCGGCGTGTTGGCTCTCACATTAATTCCGCCATGCCTAACATAATTTTCCCCAATTTGATGGCTCTAACCCTAGCCTCTGGATCAAACGCTGTGAAACCTTCTTCAAAGTTTATGAAGTAGATTCCTACCTATCACTAAAAGAGATATGACCTTCTACGACGTTGCACTTACGTCGTAGAAACCAAAAATCATGTCGTGTTTCACAATTTACGACGCCTCACACGACGAAAACACATTCATCGCCATGCTTCGTTGCTAAAGGTGTTCTACGACAAAATTGATAGTTTCGTCATAATTTTTGCGACATTCGTACTTGCGTCGTTGATTTACGATGCTCCATTATCGTCGTTGTCAAGCAAAGAAAACGTCACAAACTATTGACCATGGATGTCTACGCAGGTGCCATGTAGGATAACAAAACATCGCTCATAACTAATGACTATCATCATATTTTATCATACATGAATAGTATCATTTAGCCATGCATTAACATATGTTACATTCAGCAATCTCGATACATATAATCAGCATGAAAGTTGTCACATATCATTGTTGTTCATAACAATGGACTCAATGTTTCAATGTCATTATACAGTTACAAAACACGATGTTATTGAAACCATATAAACAAAGCACGGCTACTGATCAACATATCTACAATATGTTCTCAAACTAAGAAATTCCCAAAGTCTCCTGCAAAAGACCATTTTTCATTAATTAGAGTAATCTTGTGAATAGGAAAAAATATTCAGAGGTAAAGAGAAAAGTAATTTCTAATAGACATTGAACTGAATTAACCATAACTCAAGATAGTGTCTGATAGCAACTACCAACTCAAGATAGAGCTATTCACTTAAATCATTTGGGTCATCTCATATTGGCAAATTCCCTGAATGCCTAGTATGTCTGGCTGGGTTCACCAATACCATCTTTGTTGACTACAATCACATAGTGTGCTCTATCTGTTGCCTATAGATTGTTGACTACAAAAATAATTTAATATTGCACCTAGTAGGCACTTAAAATAGAGAAGACAAAACAGCATGAACATCAACTAAGAGCAAAAATGAAGTGCACAGAGTAATCTTACATGTCACTTTCATCTTCCTTAAGCATAACAGGGTATGTCTGTTTTTTTTATCAACAATGGCATACAAAAAAAAAAGGACTAACATCAAGGCAGGTGCTATCTCTTCATACCATGATATAACTTGAATGATGATAGTGCATACTAAGAGAATTGTACAATAAAAATTAGTTTTGTAACTCGGGTCTTGATTTGCAGTGTTGCACACAGTAAAAAAAGGTGGAATTAAAAAGAAGCATACTCCTAATACACTAAAGCCTATATGCAGTGCTGTGTAAAACACTAAAACAGTCCATATATGGTCGAAGAGAAAATACAAAAAAAGTCGAAACACCCTAGAGTGTGGTTGAAGAGATCGGATTTGAACCTCCAAAATGTGACATGGATGATTTTTTTTAAATATTGTCATGATTATATGAGGCTCAATTTAAATGAAAAAAGTTTCAATTAGAAAGTTTTAGAATTCGTCGAGATCTACACTTTTTGTTCTGTTTGTTTTTCCATCCAAGGTCGTTTAAAATTTTGAACTTCAACATGTGACAATGTCAAATAAACTTTTGGAACCAGAAATGATTTCCAATGAAAAAGTTATTAACTACAAAGTTGTACATCTCATCAAGATCTACAACTTTGCTTCTATTGGCTTTTCCATCTGAGGTAGTTTGGAAAATTTGAATTTTAAAATATGAGATCTTCGAATATAGTTTTAGGACTATAAACAATTTCTAATGAAAAAGTCATCTACTACAATATTGTTGATCTCATCGAGATCTAGAATATTGGTTTTGGTAATTTCTCCATTTGAGATAATATAAAAAATTGAATTCAAAATATGAAACGTGGAATTAAGCTTAGCATGTTAAAATTTAAATAATTTGAAAATTGTGACAATTGTCTTTTGGCATGTCATGACGAATTGTAGTTCGTCGTAACATGGAAATCCTTCCGTTTACGACGACTGCTACTAGATCTTAGTGATGGGCACACCATTTTCATTATAAAGTCACACTCCCACCAAAAAAATGTCGTAAAACAGAATGACTTAGCGACAAATTTAGCTGTCGTCATGAGAAAATCGTCATAGAAGGTCATATTTCTTGTAGTATGGGTTCGCTTTGCCACAATGAATCTAACCGGTTCTGCAGCTCTCTGGTTGCAAACCGTGCAGTCAACAGTTCATTCTCTATCATGGGCTGATTTTGCTGCTACTGTTTGTGCTCAATTTGATAGAGATGCGCACAATCATCTGCTTAGGCAGTTTTTCCACATCCGCCAGCAATCCAATGTGCATGAATACATCGAAACCTTTAGTGATCTGATTCATCAACTCCTAGCCCATGACCCAAAACTCACCACCTCTGTTATCACCAATAGGTTCATTGATGGTCTTCAGAAAGACATTAAATCTGTTGTTATGGTATAGGCCACAAGATCTGGCTAGTTCTTTGGCTTTGTTGCAGGAGGAGGCGCTTCTGGATAATGTGAGCATCAGAAGAAATGACTCCAATACTACAACCAGAAGAGCTTATCAAGAGCCAACCAGAACACCAAGTTTTACGGGCACCAACTCTCCAAAGTTTTCTCCTAGCCCTGGTGAAGATAGAAGAACAGTTGAAGGGAATAAGCAGAAAGGGGGAGATGATAGGCTTGCAGTTCTGAAGGCTTACGGAAAATCTAAGGGACTATGTTTCAAGTGTGGTGCGAAGTGGAGTTCGGGCCACAAATGTCCTCAATCAGTGTCTCTTCATGCAATGGAGGAGGTATGGAATTTTCTGTCCGAAGACCAATCTGAGCAACATTCTCATGAAGAAGAAGAAATTGACTCTGGAGAAGAACTTCTTGCCATCTCTATCCAAGCCATGAAAGGAACCGAAGGAAACAAGTCTGTCAGACTGAGAGGGTTCTGGGCTAATTAAGAGGTTTATATGCTACTGAACTCAGGCAGTACACACTGTTTCATTAGTGACCATTTAGCAGCTGTTGTCCCAGGAAGTAAACCATTATTGCACCCTGTTCAAGTTAGAGTGGCAAATGGGGATGTACTTCAGTGTACACATGAGCTGCCTGATCAACTGTGGGTCATTCAGGGAATTACTTTCAAGACTTCTTTCAAGATCACCCCCTCAGCTGCTATGATATCATATTGGAAATGGACTGGTGTTGACGGTCGCTACAACAAAAATAAACCGTCAATTTCACCTGCATATATCCTTAAAATCAATCACCAACATTGGATTAGAGGTTTAAACTAACAAATTCCACAAGTCTTGGTGAATATTTGTATGCAGGCTGATTTATCCTGAAAATGGATCAAAAGGGACACATGGTAACACATTTATTTGACCCACAAGCATGTATATCTGTGACCCTGGGGAGTGGACCCACCTACCTGCAAAAAATGGGGCCGAACGGTGCTGGAAGCAGGTCGGACGACCCCCTCCCTAGGTCGGCCGACCTATGGGGACGCCCGTTCGGTCTCCCCTTCGACATGGACTCTCCACCGCCTTTGAGGATCGATCTTCACCGTGCTTTCAATGTCAGTTCGAATCGAGGGACGAGATGAAGACGTGACGTGGATCGATGACGTGGCACTTACTTGCCCCCTACTCCATCTCCCCCTATAAAAGGACCCCCAGACCCCTCCAGGAGGCCATCTCATTCGGGATCAATTCGATCTCATTCAGATCAAGACACACCAGGAGGAATAGGTCTAGAACTCTCCAATGTAGTAGATTATAGATTTAGGGTCAAGTTGGACTCATGTCCAGATTCCGGATCTAGTCTCAGAGGCTTGGTAAGTTATTGTATCTACACTTTCATATCTTATGAGACTTCAATATTTGCATGTCATATTCTTATATACATGGTTATGTTTACTTTGGTTATACGCTTAGAGTAGTCGAAGTTATCTTTATGTTTATGCATAGGATCACAGAGCGCTTAGTTTAGTGATCGATCATGGCTAAGTAGCAGACTTTGTGTAAGCGTGGTGCTTATACATTTGCAGTGCCTACGGATGCACCCTACATGCCAAAACGTATGGTAGACCGTGGGTGTGACAGCCTCATTGGTCCTTTGTATCCCATCTCCCATATGTAGGACTAGTAGGACCTGGTTGCGACGGAAGAGGCATATTTAGCTATACTCTTCTTTAGTGATGTCCCTTATGCATGAATAGAGAGTTAATCTTTTGCTATAATAAGTTTATATGCCACGGTACTTCTATAACTCTGTAGTGGGAATATCATAGGAATCTACCTCGCCCGTTATACTCCCAAGTTATCAAGTCTATTAATTTTATCATGGATTTATCCCCTGAGTATCATTATGCTTAATTTCTATCTATACATTTACCCTATTCTAGCTATGCTGGTATGTTGATTAGTTGACATTCCTTTATTATTCAATAATCTTTATTCCATTGTTTCCCTATGGTAAAAATATAAATAACGATACCTGGAACACTCTCGGTGAAATGCTACAATGATATTCTGTGCGCTTGCTGAATTCTTATTTTATTATTTGCACTCATAAATACCAACAACTGGTTAGCAAGGAATAGTCCTATAGACATTCATTGGGCTGAAAAGTGGTTCCAGTTTGGTCACAAGGGAAAAACAGTAAGGATACATGGCTTGCAGCCAGAAGCTATTGTGGGGCCTCATGTTACACCCTACCAGATGACTGTAATGGAAAGACAGGACTCAATATTGTACTGTGTCCAGCTACATGCAATCTTTGAGACTTCTGAACATGCAAAGGTAGATAACCAGTATCCCATGGAAATTCATTCTCTCATTCAGTAGTATTAGTCTATATTTCAGCCTTTACCCGGTTTGCCGCCCCAATGGCCTGGAGACCATACCACTCCACTCCAGCTGGGTGCTCAGCCATTTCGTCTCCGTCCCTATAGGTATAATACATTTCAGAAGGACGAGATCGAAAGGCAGATTCATGAGATGCTCGACAAGGGTCTTATACAGGAGACTTCCAGCCCTTTTTCATCCCCGGTACTTCTAGTCAGAAAGAAGACAGGGGACTGGCGCTTGTGTGTTGATTATCGCCAACTGAATGCTCTCACAGTTAAAAATAAATATCCGCTGCCAATCATTGATGAACTTCTGGACGAACTTCATGGAGCTAAATGGTTCTCTTCACTGGATCTTTGTTCCGGTTTCCACCAGATCCAAATGGCTGAAGGACATGAATTCAAGACGGCCTTCCAAACCCACAACGGCCATTTCGAGTATAAGGTCATGCCCTATGGAGTTACCAGAGGACCAGCAACATTTCAAGGCATCATGAACACGATACTAGCCCCCTTCCTTCAGAGATTCATCGTAGTTTTCATTGATGATGTGTTAAATACAACAAGACTTGGGAAGATCATCTTCAACACATTGAGGATGTATTCAAGGTGCTTCAGCAGAACAAGTTCTACGTCAAACTTCCCAAATGTGCATTTTCCCAACAAGAATTGAGTTATCTGGGACATGTTATTAGTTCAGCTGGTATCTCAACTGATCCCAAAAAGATTCAAATCATAACTGAATGGCCTGCACCTCAGTCTTCGAAGGAATTACGCAGGTTTTGGGCATGGCCGGGTATTACAGAAAGTTCGTCAACAACTTTGGGCTTATATGCAAGCCGCACGCAGGCGACATGGGAGGCGACCCAAAACCTAGCCGCCTCTCTTCCTTCCCTCCCTCCCTCCAGCCGCGCCGTCGCCGGAGCAGGCCGCCGGCATGGCCGTGCAGCTTGCCGGGAGGGCGGCGGCGAGGCTCTTCTTCTCGGTGGAAGCTGCGACGGTCGGGGACGAGCTCGCGTCCTAGGGCTCGGTGTGGTAGCTGGGGCAGGTGGTGGCGCCGGCTTCTCCAGCGGCTGTCTGGGGCAGCCTCCTTGCTTCGGCGTCCGGATCTGGCGGTCCGACGACCGGATTCGCGCGGATCTCCGGCGGGCCGCGCCTGGGCGGGCGCTGGGCGGCGGTGGCGGCGGCTCCTGTCCAAGACGCCGCGGATCTGCGGGTTCGGTGCCCGTGGTGGCGGCTGCGTCGCCCAGGGCTGGGTCTCTTCCTCTTCCTCGCGCTTGGTGGCGGCGTGCGCAGTAGCGGGGCGGCGGGGCGTGCCCTCGCGCGAGCCGCGTGGGGCTCGGCGGGGCCACCTGCTATGGCTGCGGCGCTGGCCAGTGCCCGTGCAGGCGCCGAGCGGTGGCGGGGGCCCTTTCTTCCTCCTTCGCTTCCCCCTTTCCTCCTCGGCCTTGGCATGGAGGCGGCGGCGCCAGCCGGGGTCACTGGGTCTGGCACCCTGATGGCCAGATCCGGTGCCCCCAGTGTAGGGGGCGTCGCCCGAGGTGGGGCATGCGCCTGTCGGTGGCTGGTGGAGGTCGGCAGCGTCGACGGTGGGTGCTTGTGCCGGCGATGGCATCGGCGTGCGGCAGGGTGACGCGCGTGGCAGGGTAAGTCCACCTCTGCATGTTGCCCGGTCGGAGGGGGTGGCGGCCGACGCAGCTGTGCGGCTATTGTGAGCAGTCGTCGCGTCGATGACCATCTGAAGGGGCTTCTGCGGGATGGCGGTGACGACGACGGTGGCGACAGGCTACGGTGCGGCATCTTGGCTCGACGTTTGTGCTAGGGGCACCTCGGGCGAAAGCCTTGGCGACAGCGACGCCTGTGGGCGTCGTTTTCCTTGTTGGGGACGTCGTGTTCTTGTGCCCCTAGCCATGTCTTCCATGGGTGGAAACCCGGTCCATTTCTGGACAAGCGACGGCGGCGCTATCTGCGTCGTACCCTTGCTGAAGGCGTCGCTGTGGAAATTTGTCTCGGCCGTGATGTCTCCTTCGGCGGATGTCCTCTGCCTCTTCGGCGCCCGGTTGACGCGAGACGATGAGTTCTGCATCGGGAAGTTGGAGCTGCTGCATCAGGGGATGTAGCTTGGCAACGATGACGCGGGTCAAACCCTCCTTCTCCGATGGCTGGGTTTCAGCTTTAGAGGCTCGGCAATCGCCGCGGGTGGGGCATGGGATCAAGGCAGGAAGTCGGAGCTACTCTTCGCGGAGCCGTTGAGCTCGGCAATGATGACCTGTTGCAGCCTCCTGCTTCGGGCCCGTTGGTCTGACATTTTAGGATGGGTCGTCAGTGTTTTGCCATGGGAAGTCGGAGCTGCTGGCTGCTTTGCAACCACGCTCGGCAACGATGACTCATGGTAGTGTGTACTCTACCGCGTTGCGTGGGTGGGCTAACCTTTCGCGGTGTTTGGCACCACGCTTGGTTACCTTTACTTGTATATAAACTTCATTCGTCTTAATTGAAAGGCATAGCTCCTGCCATTGTTAAAAAAAAAAGCAAGCCACTAACCAACTTGCTGAAAAAGGGGGAGTTATTCATTTGGACATCTGAAACTGAAGCCTCCTTTCAAGCATTGAAGCAATCACCCATTACCTCACCGGTGTTAGCACTCCCTGATTTTTCAAAACCCTTTACCCTGGAAACAGATGCTTCAGAGAAGGGGATAGGGGCTGTGTTGCAGCAAGATGGACACCCCATATCCTTTGTAAGCTGGGCACTAGGACCAAGAGCTCAAGGCCTTTCAACTTATGAAAAGGAGTGCTTTGCAATACTCCTAGCAGTAGATCACTGGATGTCCTATTTGCAACACTCTGAATTTTTCATTTAGACAGACCAAAAGAGTTTGATCCACCTGGATGATCAAAGGTTGACAACTCCAATACAGCATAAGGCCCTGACTAAGTTGCTTGGTCTCAACTTCAAAATTATTTACAAGCAAGGTACAGAGAACAGAGTGGCAGATGCACTCTCTAGGACTAATCATGCCGATACTGTAGGCCTGCAGGCAATTTCTGTCCTTACTTCTCCCTGGCTACAACAACTTCAGGAAGCATACTTGAAAGATCCTGAATCCTCCAAGCTATTGCAGGAATTATCAGTGACTTCTCCTTCAGGAAATTATGCACTGTCACAGGGAGTTATCTATTTCAAATCTAGAATTTGGCTGGGCAATGCCACTGACATTCAGCAGCAAGTATTGTTTGCACTGCATATTCACTGGATTGCTTGGGACAGATTTACAAGGTCTAAAAGTGATGGTGGGCTCGGCTTCGGTGACCTCCGTATTTTTAATCAAGCCCTTCTAGGAAGGCAAGCATGGAAGCTCCTAGAGCGACCGGAGAGCCTTTGTGCCCGACACTACCGGAATCGCAAGCTTTGCCGAGTGCCAAGAACTTTGCCGAGTATTTTATATCGGGCACTCGGCAAAGGATGTCTTTGCCGAGTGCCAAGAACTCGCGAGTGTTGAAGGCAAAGTACTATCCAAATGGAAATTTACTAGACGTTCCCTGTGAACCAATCACCAACATGGAGGGCCATTGTTCATGGGCTTGAGCTGGTCAAAAAGGGTTACATCTGGAGAATAGGATCGGGACAGAAAGTCCGATGCCGAACACCCCAATGTTCATGGGCTTGATGTTTAGGAAATCCTGAAGATTGAACTGCCGAACACCCCAATTGAAGATGTGTTTGTCTGGCATTTTGATAAGAATGGGCGCTACTGTAAAGTAATCTGCTGCTCTCCCTCTGTACCCGCAGTAGGGACAGGCGCCAAAAGGCAACTCTGCTGCAATGTAGCCATAGTAGGAGCAGACGCCAAAGTCAGCCCTGCTGTCACATCTAGTC
Source organism: Miscanthus floridulus (assembly GCF_019320115.1). Classification (NCBI taxonomy): domain Eukaryota; kingdom Viridiplantae; phylum Streptophyta; class Magnoliopsida; order Poales; family Poaceae; genus Miscanthus; species Miscanthus floridulus. The sequence continues at coordinate 115,149,111 of NC_089588.1, read as the reverse complement.
ACTGTAGCAGCATGACAGTCTGACATGTTTGTGTACTAGGATTAGTGTGTAGAGTTGTATATATCGTCTCCACTGTAACTTAGTAAAGAGAGCAAAGTTTAGTTTGTCATCTCCCGTGCTGAGTTCTGGCCAACACTGGTGCTTGTGTTGTGTGTGCGCGCTCTGTACTTCCTCCCTCTTCAACCTCTAGCCGAGTGTGTGTGCGAGAGCGTCGGTGAGCTGATTGCTCACCTGTGCGAGAGATCTCGAGCTAACAAGTGGTATCGAAGCAAGGTTGGGTGTTCGCTTGCGATGATGGAGGGCGACGGTAGTCAGGCGGTGGCGAGAAGACGCTACGGCAATCCCGGTTGCTGGTGCATCGCGAGGTGGTCATCCAGAGGACTGTGCGGGAAGTTGGCAGAGCCAACTGGCCGGCCCTCACTCACACCAATGGCGAGTGGTCGGTGACCATGAAGGTCAAGCTCAGAGCCCGACGGCTCTAGAAGACGGTTCACCAGGGCACCGAAGATGAAGAGGAGGACTGCTCGGCGCTGGAGGCAATCCTAGCCGCCGTGCCTCCGGAGTACCGGGAGCCTTTGGGGTCGAAGGACTCCACCAAGGAAGCTTGGGACGCCCTCAAGGCCATGCGGGTCGGGTCCGACCGCGCAAAGAAGGCGAAGGCGCAGTAGCTGTGCGCGGGAGTACGACGACCTAGCATTCCACGACAGGGAGGCGGTGGAGGACTTTGCCCTCAGGCTACAATCCCTCATCAGTCAGCTGGCGGTGTACGGCGCCGTCATCGATGATGAGGAGGCAATCTCCAAGTACCTACGCGTCGTGCCACCCAAGTACACCCAGATCGCTCTCTCGATTGAGGATCTGATAGGGCGTCTGCGGGCGGTGGACGACCGCACAGGGGCGACTGCAACACCGGTCGGTGGCAAGCCACTGATGATCGAGGAGGAGTGGACTGCTCGACATAGGCAGAAGCAGTCCGGGGAAGGCTCCTCCATCCGCGGTGGCGACAGGAAGCGCCGCGGCAAGGCCCCGTAAAAGAAGAAGGACAGCAAGCCCCTAGGCAGGGACACTTGCCACTGCTGCGGGAAGGCTAGCCACTGGGCCAAGGAGTGCCCAAACCAGAAGGAGAAGAAGGCTAAGGCTCACCTAGCTCAGGTGGAGGACGATGAGCCAACTCTCCTGATGTTGATGTTTTGTGCGCTGCACGATGCCGAGTCAAAGGGGAAAGTAGAGGAGGTGGCGGCCGAGGAGCAGGGGACTGCATCACGGGCCATCGACCTCGATGAGCCACGCGCCCAAGTCCATCTCGTACGAGTGGGTGGCGAGGTGGAGCAGAGGTGGTACCTAGACTCTAGTGCCAGCAACCACATGACTGGCTCCAAGGCAGCTTTCTCTGAGCTCGATGGCGGTGTGACAGGGTTGGTGCGGTTCGGAGACCGCTCGAAGGTGGAGATTTGATGTCGTGGCACCGTCATCTTCCACTGTCGGAACGGTGAGCACCGCGCGCTGACTGGTGTGTACTACATCCCACAGCTGTGTTCTAGCATCATCAGCATCAGACAGCTAGACAAGCACGGATACGAGGTACTGATTAAGAGCAGGATCCTAAAGATTTGGGATTGAGAGCGGCATCTTCTCGCGAAGGTAAAACTCTCACGTAATCAATTGTACCTGCTCGACTTGAAGGTGGAGCAGCCGGTGTGCCTGGCGACATGGCACATTGAGGAGCCATGGTTGTGGCATGCCTAGTTCGGCCATCTCATCTTTGACATGCTCGGTCGACTGGAGAATATGGTCCGAGGGCTACCCCACATCAAGCATGTAAGCGAGCTGTGTGACAGTTGCATGGCCAGGAAGCAGAGGAGGCTACTGTTCCCAAAGGCGGCCAAGTATTGCGCGACAGACGCTCTCGAGCTCATCCACGGCGATCTCTGTCGGCCAATCACGCCAGCCACGAACGGTGGTCGACAGTACATCCTCCTGCTCGTGGATGATTGCAGTCGCTTCATGTGGCTACAACTCCTGATGAGCAAGGACAAGGCGGCGGAGGCGATCAAGAGGTTCCAGGCGCGGGCGGAGGTAGAGTCCAGGAAGAAGCTGCGCGTGCTGAGGATAGATCGCGGCGGTGAATTCACTTCGGTGGAATTCGTTGCGTACTGCGTAGATCAGGGTGTGGCACGACACCACACAACACCACGCCGTACTTGCCGCAGCAGAATGGCGTAGTGGAGCGGTGGAACCAGATGGTGGTCGACATGGCTCGATCCATGATGAAGGCCAAGAGCATGCCGGCAAAGTTCTAGGGTGAAGCGGTGACCATAGCGTTGTTCATCCTCAACCGCGCGCCCATAAAGGCCCTGAAGGGCATGACGCTGTTCAAATCTTGGTACGGGCGCAAGCCGAGCGTGTCCTTCCTCAGTACGTTCAGTTGCATCGGCCACGTTAAGAAGACAAAGCTGGTCCTCACCAAGGTGGAAGACAGGAGCACGCCGAAGGTGCTCCTATGCTACAAGGAGGGCACCAAGGCGTATCGGCTCTATGTCCCATGCGGAGGCAAGGTTGTTGTCTCACATGATGTCATGTTCGATGAGAAGGCAGCCTGGGACTGGGATGGTTCGGGCACGGGGGAAGCTGGCGGCTTCAGCAGCACCTTCGTCGTCGAGCACTTGGTCATCCACGGTGGTGGAGACACTGGAGAGGTGGTGTCGACCACTGCAGCAGTAGAGCGAGCACTCTGGCAGTGGTGCCGAGTACTCTAGGAGGGGTGCCAAGCACTCTGAGAGTGGTGCCGACCACTCTGGGAGTGGTGCTGAACAGTCCTGCAGTGGTGCCGACCACTCCAGGAAGGATGCCGAGCAGTTTAGCGGTGGTGCCAGGCACTTCAACAGCAGTGCCGACCACACAGGCGGAGCAAGGGACTCCTTCGATGACACCGATCGAGTTTGCCTCACCTCCTAGAGACATCAGCAAGTTTGTGGATGCTTTCCACGATGCGCGAGGAGGAGAGGTTCCGCAGGCTAGACGACATCGTGGGCAACACAGGGTCCTCAGGCCTGGCGGGTCGGCTGCTCGATGACCCAGAGCTGCTTCTCATCAGTGTATAGGAGCCACCCACGTTCGCGCTGGTCGAGTGAGACACCAACTGGCGATGGGTGATGCTGGAGGAGATGAAGGCGATCAAGGAAAACGAGACTTGGGAGCTCATCAATCCGCCTCCAGGATGCCGTCCGATCGGCCTGAAGTGGGTGTACAAGGTCAAGCGGGACGAGCGCAACACCATTGTCTAGCACAAGGTGCGTCTCGTTGCCCGAGGTTTTGTCCAGCGCGAGGGCATCGACTTTGAGGAAGTCTTTGCGTCGGTAGCGTGCATGGAGTCTGTCCGTCTACTGCTGGCTCTGCCAGTAGCGAAGGACTGGCGTGTCCATCACCTGGACGTAAAATTGACCTTCCTCAACGGTGAGCTAGAGGAGACGGTCTACATCAGGCAAGCTCCGGGTTTCACCGTCAAGGGAGCGGAGCACAAGGTGCTTTGACTGCGCAAGGCGCTCTATGGGCTATGGCAGGCCCATGAGCATGGAACGCCAAGCTTGATGCCACGTTGGGCGTGCTTGGGTTCACGCATTGCGCAACTGAGCACGCGCTCTACACGCAACGATGGGGGAAGGAGGAGCTCGTCGTCGACATGTATGTGGACGACTTGATCGTCATCGGTGCGCGTGCGGAGGACATCAATAGTTTCAAGCGCAAGATGGCGGCTCGTTTTTGAATGAGCGATCTCGACGCGCTCTCCTACTACCTCGGCATTGAGGTAAGACAAGGGAAGGAGGCGCTCATGCTCGGTCAGAGCGCGTACGTGTCGAAGCTATTGGAGCAGAGTGGCATGGCTGAGTGCAAGCCATGCGCGACTCCGATGGAGGAGCGACTGAAGCTGACGAAAGCCAATACTGCGGCGAAGGTAGATGCAACACTCTAGTGAAGCACCATTGATGGGCTGCGCTACCTAGTCCACACAAGGCCGGATATTGCGTTCGCCGTGGGCTATGTCAGTCACTTCATGGAGGATCCCCGAGAGGATCATTGGGCCATGGTGAAGCGGCTGCTGCGCTACGTCAAGGGGACGGTGGATCAGTTGATCGTCTTGCCCAAGACCAACAGAAGTGGGTTGCAACTCACGGTGTTCAGCAATGCAGACATGGTGGGGGGCATCGATGGACGGCGGAGCACCTTTGGCGTGCTCGTCTTCCTCGGGTCGGCTCCAATCTCATGGCTGTCGCTGAAGCAGAAGGTGGTGGCGTTGTTCACATGCTAGGCGAAGTATGTGGCGGCGACCACAGCGGTGTGCCAATCTGTGTGGCTGCGCCGGCTGCTGGGCGAGCTGGCCGGTGTGGAAGCTCACCCACCAACACTGATGGTGGACAACCAGCCCGCCATCGTCCTCGCGAAGAATCTGGTTCTCCACGACCGGAGCAAGCACATCGACGTCAAGTTCCACTTCCTCAGAGACTGTGTCGATGGAGGGCAGATCGTCATCGAGTTCATCAAAACTGGTCGGCAACTCGCGGACGTCCTCACCAAGTCACTCACCCGCCTTCGGTTCTCGGAGCTGAAGAAGACGATCGGCATGGTGGAGGTTCCTACTTTGGGTTAGTAGCAGGATTAGGGAAAGAATTGTAAAGTAATCTGATGCTATCCCCTGTACCCGCAGCAGGGGCTGGCGCCGAAAGACACTCCTGTTGCACTTTAGACATAGTCTGATATGTTTGTGTACTAGAATTAGATGTGTAGAGTTGTATATATCGCCTCCACTGCAACTCAGTAAAGAGAGCGAAGTTCAGTTTGCCATCTCCTGTGCTGAGTTCTGGTCAACGCTGATGCTTGTGCTGTGTGTGTGCTCTGTACTTTCTCCCTCTTCAACCTCTAGCCGAGTGTGTGTGCGAGAGCGTCGGTGAGCGGATTGCTCACCTGTGCAAAAGATCTCGGGCTAACAGCTACACAGTTAAGAGTGCCTACCTTATGGCTAGGAAGCGACGGATGGAGGAACAGGAGGGTGGTCAGTCAACGTCTGCAAATCCTGAAACTAGACCAATTTGGAAAGAATACCGGAAGATCCCGCTACCTCATAAAATCCTGGTGTTTGGGTGGGAAACGATGAATAATGGGCTCGCAACTCAGCAGAACAATTATCGACGAAACATTGTCTGAAGAGATATTTGTGATATTTGTGGAACGGATACTGAATCGCTGAACGATGCGCTAGTTGGATGCCTGCATGCGAGGCAACTTCAGAATGCAATGAGGAAATTCTGGGATCTGCCGGATGAGGCACAGTTCCTCAACATTCATCCAACATAATCTCACTACCGGATACAGAAGCTTTGCCGAGTGTCAGGCCCCCAAAACACTCGGCAAACCGTTACACTCGGCAAATGACACTCGACAACTGGTTTATTGGCAAACGTTGTTTTGCCGAGTGTTTTTTGTCGGGCACTCGGCGAAGACTTTGCCGAGTGCCCCAAAAACACTCGGCAAACATTTTTTGAAAAAAATAAAAGAAGCATCAGCCACCGAAGGAAGAAAGGGCGCCGCCGGATCCGGCCACCCCGCTCGCACCGGCGCTGGCCCGCCACCGCCACCACCGGATCCAGCCTCCCCGCGCCGCGCCACCACCGGAGGGAGAGAGAAGAGAGGGTGCCGCCGGAGGAAGAAAGGGCGCCGCCGGATCCGGCCTCCCCGCGCCGCTCTGCCACCGGATCCGGCCTCCCCGCGCCGCGCAGCCACCAGATCCGGCCTCCCCGCGTCGCGCGGCCACCGGATCTGCCCTCCCCGCGCCACGCCGCCATCGGAGGGAGAGAGAGAAGAGAGGGCACCGCAGGAGGGAGAAAGGGCACCACCGGATCCGCCCTCCCCGTGCCACGCCACCATCGGATCTGGCGTCTCCGCGCTATGCTGCCACCGGGTCCGGCTTCCCTGCGCCACGCCGCCACCGGAGGGAGGAGAGAGGGCGCCGCCGGAGGCAGAGAGACGCCACGCCATGGATCCGTGCCGCGCCCGCAACGCCGGGCCACCCCTCCACCACCGCCTAAGGTGCGCCGCCGGGGCCCCTCCCTGGATCTCGCCGTTGGGGGAGGGAGGGAGGGAGGGAGGGGGCGGCACCGGCCGCCGGATCCCACCGGTGGGGAGGCCGTGCCCGGGAAGAAGGGAGGGGTGGGGAAGAAGGGAGCGGCCGGGAGAGGAGGGGAGGGAGGCGGCGCCGTCGGGATGAGAGGGGGCGCTGGGGGCCGGGAGGAGAGAGAAGGGGTGGGGACGAGAGGGCGCGGGTGGGGTGCTGGAGACTCGGCAAAGTTTTTTTTAAAAATTTTTTCTTCTCTTACTTTTTTTTGGCCATTGTTTTAGATCTGAGCACTCGGCAAAGTTTTTTTTTTATTTTTTTTCTTCTCCTTTCCTAGAAAAAATTTTTCATTTCTTTGCCGAGTGTATTTTTTTAACACTCGGCAAACAACTTTTTGGCGAGTGTTTTTGTTTTGACACTCGGCAAAATGCACTGTTTGCCGAGTGTTTTTTTTTGCCGAGTGTATTTAGCGCGGCACTCGGTAAAGAACTTGTTCGCCGAGTGCCCGAGGAAATACACTCGGCAAACATAAAAACACTCGGCAAATTTCAGGATTCTGCTAACATTTTTTATGCAGGTTGAGCGGAACATGAGAGCGAGAGAAGTCTGATGTCATTGTTGAGGGCATGGCAAGTACAAAATGATATTACTCATGCTGGCAAATTTTCTCTTGAGGGCTCTGTTAATTTCCTAAAATGGTATTGGATAGAGCTTTGTAACATCAGGCACAGCAATGGCATGGCTGATCCAACGGGCAAGCAGCCTGTGCATTCTTCCTTGTTTGCAGGAGGGGCAACCAAACTCAAGCGCAGACCTGGGACATGGTTGAAGCCGGAAGTGGGATGGAGGAAGGTGAACGTTGATGGAGCGTTCCGCATGCAGCTCGACGGGATCGGGTGGAATCGGCGTGGTTATTAGAAGCCATAGCTGTGCAGTTCTGCTTGCTGCTTGGAGGGCGGTTCCGTTAGCGAGGGATGCGGAAGAAGTCGAGGCCATGGCGGTTCGGGAAGGTTGTCGCCTTGCTGCTGAAGACCTAGGGACTCCAGTCACTACTGGAAACAGTGACTTTGCCAAGTGCAAAATTCTTTGCCGAGTGTTAAAAATCGGTCACTCGACAAAGACCTTCTTTGCCGAGTGCTGCACTCGGCAAAGAATTGCACTCGGCAAAGAGTTCTTTGTCGAGTGCCGGGCACTCGGCAAAAAAATGCACTTGGCAAAGGACTTCTTTGCCGAGTGCCAGACTCTCGGCAAAAGCGCGGCACTCGGCATAGGATGACCCGCGTAACGGTGTTCCGCCGCGCCCTTTCTTTGCCAAGTGCCTGTTGTTAGGCACTCGGCAAAGATTTTATTTTATTTTTCAAAGATTTTATTTTATTTTTTAAAATTTTCTTTGCCGAGTGTCCCAGATCTGGCACTTGGCAAATTTTTTTTTTGAAAAATACTTTGCCGAGTGTCCCTCGCACGGCACTCGGCAAAGATTTTTTTAATTTTTTTATTTTTTTTAAAAATACTTTGCCGAGTGCCCCTTGCACGGCACTCGGCAAAGATTTATTTTTTTTTAAAAAAATGTCTTTGTCGAGTGCCCTGTGAAGGCACTCGGCAAAGAGGAAATTTAAAAAAAAAATCAAAGCCCTCTTTGCCGAGTGCCTTATTCATGGCACTCGGCAAAGACCCCCTTTGTCAAGTGCCATGCCCGGCACTCGGCAAAAATTTTGTTTTGGTTTTGGCCTCCAAATTTTTTGTGCAGCCCTTTTAAAGCACCAGGAACTCCTAGTTAGAATTTGGAGATTTTTTTATGGCTTTTTGATATATTTAGTTACTTTATTTCATTTACTTGATTTTTTTCAAAAAATATAATTTTGAACTGCACGTGGTACGAATAATGGAATTTAATGATTTAAAAAATGATAGTCATGTTACTGAGTGTAGTGTGAGGTCGTATCCAGGAACGGACCCGAAATTTCGGACATCTTGTTCATGAAACATGACCGCGAACTTGCGTGCGAAGTGTTTTTAAATTCTATAAAAAGCAAACTAAGTGCCGAAATCATGAAACTTGTTGAGACGTTGTGATATCATATGTGGAGGCTATGATAAAAATTTCAGAAGATTTCGTGCACGTTGTCACGTACGATGCTTACAAACCAGGACATCTCTACATGTGATTTCGGCCCTACGCCCTGGCCCCGTCCCCGGCCGCGCCTTGCCCTCGGCCGCCCCAGGCCGGCCCTACCCCCCGGCCGGCCCTGCCCCCGGCCGCTAGCCCCGTCCTCGGTCCTGTTCCCGACTCCGATGACCCCGACTCCGACCCCGACGCCGCCCGACCCCGACGTCGCCTGCCCCTACCCCCGGCGCCTGTCAGGTATGCCTTCTCTCTTTTTGTTGTCGTGGTAGTGATAGTTGTAGTAGTATTAGTTGTACTAGTAGTGCTAGTGGTAGTAGTAGTATTAGAAGTAGTGGTAGTAGTAGTACAACTAGTGGTAGTAGTAGTAGTAGAATTAGTGGTAGTAGTAGTAGAAGTAGTGGTAGTAGTAGTAGCAATAGTGGAAGTAGTAGTAGAAGTAGTGGTACTACTTGAATATATTCTTCTGCATGGATTGATATCCAAATTACATGGCTTCTCTTGAGACATATGTGCTTGTCGGCCATCATGCCGCTGTTTTTTGCAGGTTTTGGAAACCTCACCGTGCAGGGGAGGTTCTGCCGATTTTTTAAATGACAGTATTTTATTCCATTTTTCTAGAGAAGAGCCCGTTGGAGCCGAGTTGGAGTTCCCGTCGCTGTGCCGGTCTACCTGCACCGCGCCGCCTCGCCACTGCACCGACCCGCCATGGCCCCGCTAGCCTGACTCCACCGCCACCCTAGGTATAACCCCTCTTTCCATATCATGGTCGTAGATCGCGTAACCTAGTTAGGCGTCTCCCGTTCGAAAGAGATACAGTTGGAGGTATGCAGATCTTTGCATATCTATGACCGTATCTGTTTCAGATTGTCCACATTTTTTGGACAGCCCGCGGATACATAGATGGGTTAGTTTCCATGGTCTGCTCCGGTCTGAGACAGAGTTTCGGCATAACCTCCCTGTGGTTCTCCGGATACGCACTCTTCTTTGGCAGGACGTGTATCTGGAGAACAGCGGGGAGGTGCTACCGAAATTCTGTCTCGGATAGGAGTAGAGCATGGAAACTAACCTCATCTACGCATCCGCGGGTAGGATTAGGACCTATCCTCACCTATTAGATAGTAGGAACACCATGTAGATGCAATTGATGGTTACATTACTCGCTGATACATATGTTAGAGGATGGATGACCGTCAGTGGATGTACATGGCCTGGAGAAGTCAGAGTAATTACACCACGGAATGGATGAACAAGACCGATGCTTTCTTGAACAGTGCATTTGGCAAGGCTGCAAAAGGACATTGCCTAGTTTTGTGTCCCTATAGTAAATGTGGAAACAGGAGGAGGGTAAACAAGGTGGAAATGGGTAAACATCTTGTGAAGAATGGATTTACGCCGGACTACACCCGGTGGGTCCACCATGGTGAAGCCCATCACATGAGAGAGGAGGTGGTGAGACCACGGGTGGAGGCTTTTGATGCTGATGCCGGGGTACCAGACATGTTAGATGACTTTCACCAAGGATAGTTCGATGAGGGACGTGAGAAGGAGGAGATGGAGGCAGCCGCACAAGCGTCCTACGACATGATGGACTCGGCACAGAAACCCCTTCACGATCGGTCAACGGTGTCTCAACTGGATGCCATTGGATGCTTAATGGGGTTGAAGTCCGAGTTAAACTTGAGTCGACCTGGCTTCGATAAGATGTTGGCCGTGATTGGCACCCTGCTTCCAGAGGGCCACATTCTGCCAAAGAGCATGTACGAGTCACATAAACTCCTTCGAGCACTTAAGATGCCGTATGAGCAGATACATGCTTGTCCGAAGGGGTGCGTCCTGTTTAGGAAAGAACACGAGCATGCAAAGTTCTGTCCAAAGTGTAAATCCTCCATGTACCTGGAGGTAGACTCTAATGATGGCCAGAAGAGGCAACTTACGATTCCCGTGAAAATCCTACGGTACCTTCCGTTCCTACCGAGGATCCAACGACTATACATGACCGAGGAATCCGCGAAACATATGACATGGCACAAAAATGGCAAACGGTACAATCCTGACAAGATGGTACATCCATCCGATGGTGAAGCTTGGATCCGCTTTAATGACAAATATCATGACAATGCAGATGAGGCTCGTAATGTACGTGTCGTGCTGGCAACAGATGGCTTCAATCCTTATGGAATGATGGCTGCCCCATACACATGTTGGCCCGTCTTCGTTATCCCCCTTAATCTCCCCCCCCCCCGGTGTCTCCTTTCAACGACATAACGTATTCTTGTCGTTGATAATTTCTAGACACCCAGGGAGTAATATGGGTGTGTTCATGGAGCCCGTGTTTGATGAATTGATCCGTGCTTGGGACAAAGGGGTATGGACATACGATCGAGCTACAAAGACAACCTTCTAAATGCACGTAACATTGATATAATGCACACTGAAAAGAATGTCGCCGAGGCACTTTGGGCAACACTCATGGACACTGAAAAGTCTAAGGACAACCCTAAGGCTAGAGTGGACCTAGCAACATTGTGCGATAGACCAAATCAAGAGATGCAGCCTCCTAGTCATGGTAAGACCTGGAGAAGGCCTAAGGCCGATTTTGTCTTGAAAAAGGACCAAAGGAGGGAAGTACTTGAATGGATCAAGACGCTAATGTTCCCTGATGGGTATGCAGCGAATCTAAAGAGGAGAGTGAACTTAGGCACTCTGCGAGTAAACGGGATGAAGAGTCATGACTACCACATATGGATTGAGCGGCTTCTTCCGGCGATGGTTCGAGGCTATATCCCGGAGCATGTCTGGCAAGTGCTGGCAAAGTTGAGCTACTTATTCCGCCAGCTTTGTGCTAAGGAGCTCTCTCGGACCGGCATTGATGACTTGGAAAAGCGGCACCCGTGTTGCTTTGTAAGTTGGAGAAGATCTTTCCACCCGGCTTCTTCTTGACGATGCAACATTTGATTGTGCACCTCCCGTATGAGGCACGGATGGGGGGGCCCATGCAGAACCGTTGGTGCTATCCAATCGAGAGATGTCTGAAGACTCTTCGCAAAAAATGTAGAAATAAAGCCAAAATTGAGGCTTCCATTGCAGAGGCATACATTCTAGAGGAGGTGTCGAACTTCACAGAGAAATACTACACTAAGAATCTTCCTAGCGTTTATAATCCACCCCCCTGTTATAATGCTGGCGAAAATGAATCGAACCTCAGCCTTTTCCAAGGGCAACTCGGAAGCGCAAGTGCATCGACCACTAAGCAATTGAAAAATGAAGAGTGGCGTAGTATCATGCTATATGTGTTGACCAACCTTGTCGAGGTGCAACCGTTCATTGGGTAAGTTCTGAACGAACTTGTTTCATTTCGCCGTATGTCCTTGTTTCTTCGTCCAACCCCCTTGTTTCTCGTTGGTACAGGGAATTTCTTCGTCAATCCTGGCATGGATCAAGGCAACCTACCCCGCAAGAAAATGATACCCTTCTTTCATGGGGTGCGGGACCAGGGAGCCCTGATTTCATTTGTTGGTTCAAACAGAAAGCCCAAACTAATGCGTCTATAAGTGACAAGCTGAGACAGGTTGCAAATGGCTGTGCCGTTACGGTCAAGTCATTTACCGGTTATGTCGTGAATGGATATCGTTTTATTTTGGCTTTATTTCTATAAGTTGGAGAAGATCTTTCCACCCGGCTTCTTCCTGCCGATGCAGCATTTGATTGTGCACCTCCCATATGAGGCACAGATGGGGGGGCCCGTGCAGAACCGTTGGTGCTATCCAATCGAGAGATGTCTGAAGACTCTTCGCAAAAAATGTAGAAATAAAGCCAAAATTGAGGCTTCCATTGCAGAGGCATACATTCTAGAGGAGGTGTCAAACTTCACAGAGAAATACTACACTGAGAAACTTCCTAGCGTTTATAATCCACCCCTCGTTATAATGCTGGCAAAAATGAATCGAACCTCAGCCTTTTTCAAGGGCAACTCGGAAGCGCAAGTGCATCAACCACTAAGCAATTGAAAAATGAAGAGTTGCGTAGTATCATGCTATATGTGTTGACCAACCTTGTCGAGGTGCAACCGTTCATTGGGTAAGTTCTGAACGAACTTGTTTTATTTCGCCGTATGTCCTTGTTTCTTCGTCCAACCCCCTTGTTTCTCGTTGGTACAGGGAATTTTTTCATCAATCCTGGCATGGATCAAGGCAACCTACCCCGCAAGAAAATGATACCCTTCTTTCATGGGGTGCGGGACCAGGGAGCCCCGATTTCATTTGTTGGTTCAAACAAAAATCCCAAACTGATGCGTCTATAAGTGACGAGCTGAGACAGGTTGTAAACGGCTGTGCTGTTAGGGTCAAGTCATTTACCGGTTATGACGTGAATGGATATCGTTTTCACACAGCAAGCTACAAGCAGAGTCGGTCCAATCGAAAAACCACAAACAGCGGAGTTGTTACGTCCGGCATTGATGGACTCGACTATTATGGAAGAATTGAAGAAATATACGAACTATCATTCTATGGTTCCAAACCTCTTACTCCTGTCATATTCAAATGCCACTGGTTTCATCCTGGAGTAACCAGACAGACCCCTAAGCTTGGGCTAGTCGAGATTCGACAGGATTCCGTCTATCTAGGAAAAGATGTCTACATTGTGGCTCAACAGGCCGTCCAGGTTTATTATACGTCATACACGTGCAAATACGCCGAGCATCTTAAGGGTTGGTCTATTGTGCACAAGGTATCACCACACGGTAAACTACCTGTCCCAAACGATGAAGATTACAACTTCAACCTAAACACATATGATGGAGAGTTCTATCAAGAAGAGGGACTACAAGGAAGGTTTGACATAGACTTAACCGAAGACATAGGAATGGAAGTAGACAATGAAAGGGATGATGACGAGGACGCTGGAGATGAGGTGCGAAATCTGAGGGACATACAAATGCTTGAGCAATTACGTTTAGGCAATGACAATGAAGACAACATTCCTCCTTCGGATAGTGTTGATGAGTTGGACAATGTTGATAGTGATGATGAGACCTATGATCTAGCTAATCTCAATCATGAAGATTATTTCTAATACATGTAATACTATGTTTTTTGTAATTATGTTTTGTTCATTTTTGCAAATATTTCTAATACATGTATTACTATGTTTTTTGTAATTATGTTTTGTTCATTTTTTCACCTATTTCTAATTACGTCTTGTTTTTCTTTTTTCTTACAGGTGGTTGAACAAAGATGGCGGGCGACCGTCATAGGTCCGTGAACTCGATATACCAAAAGACAACACCGGCTGCAGGAGGAGGTGGAGGGGGCGGCGGAGGGATCGGACAGGAGGAGGAGGAGGACTGCCAAACGCAGGAGGGGGCCGTCTCCTCCCACGCCATGTGAGGAGTCAGAGGAGGTGGCCCCTGTGGATGAGTCGGACGATGACTGGTTCGGCAGACGGACGAGGAGGAGGGGCCACACGAGGACGACGAGTTGGAGGCGGCAGGCACGGGTTCTACTTCCTCCGACTCCTCTTCGAGTGTCTACTTGCGAGGTCCCGTGAGCCTTCCACATGTTCCGCTTCCTCACCAACGCCCAGTGATTCGCCCCGAAGGGTAAAAGTAAGTAACTTTATATGTTATCACCACTACTTCATATGATATGATGAAAAAAAACTAATAATTTTTCTTAATCACTTGTGTAGGAACTGGGTGGTTGTGTCGGGTGGTAACGCACGGCTAGTCAACGGCATCCTGGGTCTTCTGTGCAGGCAACACTTCCTCGGCATTGTCACGTATGCATCGAAGACGGAGCCGGCCTACTCGTTTGACCACTACGCCTCGCCACCGATGCGGAGTACCACAACAAGGCGGCGCGGGTGAAGGCAGAGCTTTGGGTAAGTCTCCCTCGCACAACATTGCAGACTTTTCTTGAAATAATGAATGAATACATCGCTTTTGTATGCAGACTTATTATAGATGCGAGGAGAGATTTAAGGCCAGGGCGGAGCAGGTGACTACCAAAGCCTGTAAAAAACTCGTCTCCGACATGCATCACGAGGTGCGCATCTAGGCCATCGTAACCTACTACGGGTCGAAGCTTGGAGAGAGGAAAACCAAGAAAGATGCAAGAGAGATGCAGCTGACCCGGGAGCAGTACCTTGAGGTAAATGAAGAGCATCAAGGCAGCCGCAACCTCGCCGGATATAAACAAGCATGGGTACGCGAATTCATTTATCTATTGTGACGCTCAGTTCTGCCTATTTCTAATCATCGTGCTGTCTTTCTCCCAGTCGGCGTCACATAGTGGCCAGGCTTGCTCGGACTTCGAGGCATGGTGTATGTCCCATAAGGGCAAGGCGACGTCCGACGTCTCCTTCAACCTAGAGGACCCACCCGAGGCATACACGAACCCGAGCGTCCACTCCCGCATCAGTGAGTACACTGAGGTGGCGAGGTCGCTCCATGGGTCAGACCACGACCCGAGCACACAGGACTTCGATGGAGAGGCCATCATGAGGGCGGGGCAAGGCAAGAAGCATGGGCGGTTCTGGCTTGGCAACGGCGTCATCGACACGGCCTCTACTCCCTCTCTCTCCCAGATCCGAGCACGGAGCACGAGCGAGAGCCCGCCCATTCGCACACGGTCGACCGCTGCACAGCACCGGGTCGACGCACTCGAGGTTATTCCTATTTTACTCGTCATGCATTGATCTTTGCACACCTTAATTAGCTTTGCATTACTGAAACATTGGAGTGAAATATTGCAGGCCCGGCTGGAACAAGAAATAGGGCAACGTCAGGAGCTGGAGGTCGGGTAGCAGAGGATGGCGGCCCAGCTGGAGGCTGAGCGGGCCGAGCGGCAGGCCCAGGCGCAGAGGCTGACGGACATTACGGAGTTCCTACAAGGACTTGGGCAATGTGTGGGCTTCTCTCTGCCACCTGGGCTGTTGGTTCCACCTCCGCCTCCGCGTCCTGCAGCTACAGCTACTCCTGTGAGTATGAAAGTTTTTTACTTTCGCTTGTGCTTTGCTTGTATGGCCTCTACCTTCCTAGATTAGCTATCCAAATAATCTTGTCTCATATGCAATCTTTTCTCCTTTGTGCAGTCTCCATATGATGGTGGTTCGAATAATCCACCTCATGCACCTCCGAATGATGGAGCTGGGCCTTCACCACAGTCGCCTTGGCCGAGATGAGTGCACGTTGTATTTTTTTCATTCGTTGTTCACTTTGTGATATACTTGTGATGCACTTGTGGACTTTGATGGACTTGTGTATTTATTTGGATGGACTTGAGCACTTATTATTATATATGTGATATATATTGTGATGGATGTGATATGTGCGGATGGATGTGTGGATGGATGAGATATATATGTGATGGATGAGATATATATGTGATGAATGAGATATATATGTGATGTATGTTTGTATGAATTTATTTGTCATGATGGAATGTAAAAAAAAATTAAAAATTACAGTTTTGGGTCACTTTGCCGAGTGTTGCACTCGGCAAAGGACCCCTTTGCCGAGTGCAATGGTCACAGCACTCGGCAAAGCTGGAAAAATTGGTGTCCAGAAAACCATTTTTCCAGCTTTGCCGAGTGTTGTGACCATGGCACTCGGCAAAGAAATTTAAAAAAAAATTCAAACTTTGCCGAGTGCCGGACTGAGGGCACTCCGCAAAGAAATTTTTAAAAAAAAAATCAAACTTTGCCGAGTGCCGGACAAAGGGCACTCGGCAAAGAAATTTTAAAAAAAAATCAAACTTTGCCGAGTGCCAGACTAAGGGCACTCGGCAAAGGAATTTTTTTTTAAAAAAAAACTAAACTTTGCCGAGTGCCGGGCAGTGGGCACTCGGCAAAGAAATTAAAAAAATCAAACTTTGCCGAGTGCCGGACAGGGGGGCACTCGGCAAAAAAATTTAAAAAAAAAATTTAAAAAACTTTGCCGAGTGCCTGAAGGTTGGCTCACGGTAAAGAAATTCTGTAAAAAAAAATAAAAACTCTTTGCTGAGTGCCTGAAGGGTTGGCACTCGGCAAAGAATTTTTTTTTAAAAAAAATAAAAAATCTTTGCCGAGTGCCTGCCGGGTTGGCACTCGGCAAAGTGACCGTCGACGGGACCGGCGCCGTGACGGTTCTTTTCTTTGCCGAGTGTCCCCGGGGCACTCGGCAAAGCCTTTGCCTAGTTCTCGATAAAAGACACTCAGCAAAGAGGGCTTTGCCGATCCATTTTTTGCCGTGTGTTCTTTGCAGAGTGTCGCACTCGATAAAGGCTTTGCCGAGCTGAATCCAGTAGTTAGTGGTTCTGGAGTCTGTGCCCTGTTGAAAAGCCAGACGTACCGAGGACCGCTACATTTTATAGCCGAAGAGGCAAAACAGGCAGGAGGCCTGATTTCTGAGTGGAAGATTATCCACACGAGAAGAGAGCGAAACAATGCTGCCCATATAAGCTCGCACAACACTGTAATCCTATGCCTGAGCAATAAAAAAAGCCTCTTTTTTTCTCGCAAAAAAGAATGGTTCGAACATTAAAAAAAAAAGAATGGCCCAGAGCTTCAGACGGACCCAATCATCTGGGCCAGACATACAGTGACACAGAGATGTATGGATATTTATCTAAGAGGAAGCCTCGCGCCTCGGGTATCATCTTCAACACCTACATATAAGCCAGTCGCAGATCCTAGGCTGGCAAGTTCCTTCATCCTCCTGGCAGTGCAACCAACCTTTCGCTGTACCGTTTGCCCTATCCCAAATCCAGATCAAACGACGGAGTACACCGGTAGCACGTGGGGCGGTTGCTGCTGCCGCGCGGGAGAGGGAACCGGGGAAGTGGGGAACACGTGGGGCCCAGGCAGCTCTACCGGTTGGGCCCACCATCTTCCGATTACTTGTGGTTGTGCTTGTCCCTGATTGCGACTTGTGAGGCTTTGGCTACCGACACGTGTGCCATCCCCACCGAGGCACCAACCCTCTCTTCGCGTCACTTCCAGAAATATCAAACCAAGCCAAAGCCCAAGCAGGGAAAAAAAAACAGAATCATGGTACGTTTGTTGTTATAAAATTTCCGCACAAATCCTCCCGTTCGAATCGTATCTCCTCCTCGCCTACGACTACGAGTTCGCCGTGGCGCGCCACCCGCCCCACCGATAAACCCTCCCCCGAATCGAAGAACCGCCCCGAGACCCGCCGCCCGCGCCAGGATCTCCCCATTGCCCCCGATTTTCTCCTCCACAGTCCACCGGAGTCCTGAGTCCTGACTACTTTTCGTCAATTCCGGCGGCCTAGCAGATACATTGCCCTTCCCCGCACACAATCCGGGTTGGATGGGGCTTTTTTTCCCGCCTAGCGGGTTGCGCACGGGCGGCGGTGTTGCTCGGAAGGCAAGCTGAGCGGGAATCGAGTGTTTAGGGGTCGGGCGGGTGTTGGTGCGGTGGTAAGCTAATAGCCTAATAGGGTGGGGTCATTGGCGGAGCTGCTTTGAGTCCGAGGGAGGTGGGACGATGGGGCTGAAGGCTGCGGCGGCGATGGCGCTGGGCGACCCGTCGGCGGACTACGGCTCCATCGCGGCGGTGGGGCTGTTCGTGGTGCTCATGTGCGTCTGCATCATAGTCGGCCACCTCCTCGAGGAGAACCGCTGGATGAACGAGTCCATCACCGCGCTCTTCATCGTGAGTCCAACCGCCCCCTCCGCCCCCTTTTCGCTTTTGCCCTCTTGTGTGTGAAAAAATCAAAAGATTGAGTCCTGGATTATGTTGCCACTCGGCTAGGATGATCCATCTGTATCTACGAATGTGGGGTCCAATGGCAAATTTGCGAAAGGCCAATGTTTCGAGTCCTAAATAACCATCTTGGTATTGCGATGTTGTCTGTTGGGAATTGAGGGTGATTGTGGCCTGTTTGATGCGTGTGGCTTGCAGGGGCTGGGAACTGGAGTGGTGATCCTGTTCGCGTCGAGCGGGAAGCATTCGCGCGTGCCGGTGTTTAGCGAGGACCTCTTCTTTATTTACCTGCTGCCGCCCATCATATTTAATGCGGGGTATGGAATTCATGCTATGTTCTAGCGTTATGGTGCCATTGTTTTGTTTATGGTTACAATTTATTTATCAGTTTTTCCTGCACATAATAATATACACAAAAAAACACAAAGAAAGAAGAGCCTGACATTTTACAAGTTGAGTTGGGCGACACATTAGTGATTGAGAAATTTGCTATGGTTTTAATAACAATTGTAGTTCAGGAGAGCTGTTGCTACCATCCCTGTGCTTGGAATTTTCGCCCCTTCTTTTCCTTCTAATTAACACAGGAACAGTCATCAGTTGCTTTTGCATTACCTGTATTTGGTTACTGTTATTGGACATCTTTCGATAGGTTTTCTCTTTGGTGCTTTCTGAGCTAAATCTCGAAAAGATTCCCTCATCTAGACACTTGAGTAGCAAAGCAACTATGGTGTTCTATTAAATAAATCTGCAATTATTCCACTGAGTATTTGGCATTTAGAGCGTAGGTGATATGGCATGTATAATTTGCGTTAAAGAAATATGTCATGAATAATTTACTGAATATCTGGCAGTAAGAACCTGTATGTATAACTCACTCACAGTTCTCCTTTTTTTCTTTCCCTAAGCCAGGTTCCAAGTGAAGAAGAAACAGTTCTTTCGAAACTTCATTACTATTACACTGTTTGGTGCAGTTGGCACCTTGATTTCTTTTACAATAATATCCCTTGGTAGGTTTGCTCCCAAATTTCATTTTTACCATGATTGTCAGTTTCTGGGTTTCTGCCTGCCTAACTCGCACATTTTATCACAGGCGCTCTAGGACTAATATCAAGGCTTAATATTGGGGCACTTGAGCTTGGAGACTATCTCGGTAAGTTCATTACCCAACATATATATGCACTTCCATTGCCCATATGCAGTTCTTTCTTTTTGACTCTTGTATATATGTTAAATTTCAGCACTTGGGGCAATATTCTCGGCCACAGACTCCGTTTGCACCTTGCAGGTGTTAAGCCAAGATGAGACACCCTTCTTGTACAGCCTCGTGTTTGGTGAAGGTGTTGTCAATGACGCAACTTCCATTGTGTTGTTCAATGCAATCCAGAACTTTGATCTTGGAGATATAAGTGGTGCCAAATTACTGAACTTTATTGGCAGTTTCCTTTATCTGTTTGGCTCCAGCACCATTCTTGGAGTAGCTGTAAGTTATATGCTGCTTCCACCTTTAGCTTTGCCTAAGTTTATTCTTTACTGACATGTGTTTTGGCTGCAGTCTGGACTTCTTAGTGCTTATATCATTAAGAAGTTTTACTTTGGCAGGTTTGTACTTGACACAACACGATTTCTTTACTTGAAATTGATGACGTTTCCACAACTTATATTCCTCTGACTTGACATGCACCCCAGGCACTCAACTGATCGTGAAGTTTCCATTATGATGCTAATGGCTTATTTATCTTACATGCTAGCCGAAGTGAGCACCCTACATTCTTAACCTCTGTATATATTTTGTATTTCAGAAAAGCAAATACAGCTGTAAATTGTTATTGACTGGTTGCCTTTTTATGGTAGTTGCTTGATTTGAGTGGCATTCTCACAGTGTTTTTCTGCGGTATTGTAATGTCACACTATACCTGGCACAATGTAACAGAAAGTTCCAGGGTCACAACCAAGTAAGTAGCTTCATAGCTTCTGTGTGGACATTTGCCTTTGATCATGCATTCACTATGGTAATGCTTATACTAATAATATGCTATTGGATGGACCACAGGCATGCCTTTGCAACATTGTCATTTATCTCTGAGACTTTTCTGTTTCTCTATGTTGGCATGGATGCATTGGATATAGAGAAGTGGAAGATTGTCAGTCAAACTTATAGGCATGCTCTCTCTCCCTCTCTCTCTCTCTCCTCATTGCTCAAGTAGAAGATTTTTTCTGAATCTGTTTTTTCTATCATATGCAGCCCAGTAAAGTCTATTGCTTTGAGCTCCACCATTTTAGTCTTGGTGCTGGTTTCAAGAGCTGCTTTCGTTTTCCCACTATCCTTTCTATCAAATTTGACCAAAGAAACTCCAGGTGGAAAGATATCTTTTAGGCAGCAAGTGAGTCTTTAACTTAGCAACATCTTAACTTCTTAATGTCCTCCTGAAACGGTTGTTATGTTCCTCACATGATATTGGTCATTCAGATTATTGTTTGGTGGGCAGGCCTCATGAGAGGTGCCGTGTCCATTGCATTGGCTTTCAATAAGGTAAATATTGTGTTTGGTCCATCTGATTTGAGCTTTGGCCTGGAAATGCATTACTGCTTTTGTATAGTCTAGAGTTTCCTCCATCCATTCCAAAATGTAGGTCATTCTTGTTATCCTTAGTCAAACTTCTCTGACTTTCACAAAGTTTATAGAAAATGCACCAACATCAACAGCCTTCATTTCTTTGTCTTATATAGAAGTTGCAGTTCTTTCACTGTCAGCTAAATGTCATGAGAAGTCGTTTAGCCTCTTTAGATGTTTTTGAACTGAAGCTGCAAAATTAAACCTTGCAAGTCTTCTTAGATGTTATAATCATAGATTTAAAACTGAATCAGTGAGTTACCTGGCCCTCAAACAGGCGTTTCAAAGAAACAATGTTGAAACTAGTTTTTAGTAAATTGAGGAAACTTATTTTTTTTATGTGTTTGTGTAACATCCACATATATTTTAGTTCCTACCATAGTTGAGTTGCTCCCTCTTGGAAGTAACAGAGTTTATGGGCACAGATCAAGTCTAAAGCTTGGCATGTTATATATTAACATTCTACTTTTTCTGTCACAACTTTTTTTTTCTTCTTGTACACGTAGGAGAACTGTGCATCTCTTCATTAAGAAGAGAGGATAAAATGTACAAGGGAGAGGGAAAAGAGTGGAAAAGACTCTTAGCACCTCAACCCAGACACAGACCACTTGGTTACTTACAAGAAGGAACACCTTTTTAAAAAAATTAGTCAGACTGTCTAGCTAGTCTTCTTGTAAAACTGACATTGACAGCATATGTTATATCTTACAACTATGAACTCGACAATAACTTAATATAGTTGCTATTTAGTATTTACTATTGATCTACATCAGCAAAATAGTTCTGTTTGCATAATCATTTCACTAGAACCCAAAACATATTATACTAGCAGATCTTGAACTCTTGTTGTGCCCATAAAATTGACACATGTGGTTAGGGAAGTATGGCGCTTTATAGCTCTCATTGTTCTATTGAAGGATATTTCCTTAAAAAATATCCACACATTGTCCATTATAACTGTAATATATATGAAGCCCAAATTATTCGCTTGCCATCCACGCATTTATAGACACCAGCAGTTGTCAGAAACGAGCGTCGTCCCCTCCGTGGCCAAGCCGTTCGTTTGGAGAAGCGGGTCGGAATCGGAAGCGAGCATCGTCCTCTAATTGGCCAGGCCTTCTGGTCAGAGATTGGGTCGCTCTTCTGGCCTATCGTTAGGTATCTGGGCTGGCCCAAGAGTTGTGCGTTGTTCGCAACATCGTCTGCTGGGCCAAGCTTTTGCTGGGAGGCGGGCCCATTAGGGACCCCGGGTTTATGAACCCGACAGTTACATCCTCGAATTCCATAAAGGTAAGAGGACACTGACAAATCCATAGCTCTCTTTGTGGTGCATTAGCCATACTTTGTGGAGATAGAACCACAAAGTAGTCGGCACATAAACGGAAGATGTAGCCCAAAGGACCAACATGAGTAGGCGTGAAGCCAACTCTCGTGAAGTCATAACATTCTCCTACGCGAAGCAAATGGTCGAACCTCATGGTTTGGTCACTGTACGCAACCACTTCCATTTTGGTTCCCTGTAAGAATATTAGATCCAACAGATAGATAATAATGGTCTGTAGAAAAAAATTAGACATGGTCCAAAAAGATGAGCTCAAAATGCACCTGCTCATCCTTCAAAATTACACACAAATATATATCACCATGGTGATGTCGTACGTTGTCTTTCCAAAAAACCATGGCACTCACATCCCATATGGAAGATATGTGTTCCATTCCCACTTCATGGAATTCAACCCATCTACAATCCCGTCCATGTCAATCAAAATGATAAAACACACGAGTAAACCTATGTTGATAGAAAATGATTGCCTCGATCAATTACAAGATAAATGTAACGTAGTTGCCTATAGATGTGTGTATCGGTGATTGCAGGCGGCGGGTCAGCGTACACCCTCTTTCTTTTGAGCGACCGACAGCCAGAACCCATATCGACAACTGAGAAACCAAAATCATGAAAAATATACAGGATGACATTAGTTAGTCTGAAGGCGGGCCAACGAGGCCACCGTCGTCAATGCCTTCAAGAAGCATTCCGCTGTGCTGCGCTACCTCGGCGCCATCGATATTTTTCCTTTCTTTGGATACAGTGCTTGATATTTGGGGTGGGGATAGATTAATTGTCTGCACCATAATTTTTATACAGAAACTCTGAAACACTAACAACGATACCGAGCCATATTATACTTGTGTGGTATAATACATCATACATGCCGCATAGTACTTCCAATCTTAGTCAGGCAATTGTCGCTGCCATGGGATGGCCCGTGTGCTCGTCGGCCACCAGGTATGGCGCCCACCATGGCTTGCGGCACACTGGTGATTCCGCCCCTACTCCTATATGCTATTTGTGCCAAGCACATGAATAAGAAAATAGCCGACATGCATGCTAGCGGTTGGGGCGTGCAAGGCCGCGGCAACTGAGAGTCTATCGCCATCTGCGGCTATTGTCTTGCCCTTGCTAAGAAGCTTAGGTCACAGGCATGACAGCCATGGGTACAGATCTGAAGGGAGAGAATAGAGAAGGACCGTGGTGGCATGGTGCATTGAGGATGTGACACGAAGGCCATTCAACATAGACCGGTGAGGAACTCACAGTGGGTTCAAAGAAGAAATGTCATCGCAGGCAGACGGTGGGCAGCGCCAGGCCAGGGCCGAGCAGCTCGTGCTGTCGTGGTGCAACAAGATGGAGCGGGAACCGCTGATGCCGGCGTATCAATTGCCGAACAGAGTGGCGATCAATCTGGTGCTCATTGGCATAGCCGATTTCAATCCTGCATTGATGATGTAGGGCACACGGTCTCAATCTATATCGTGGAGTCCAGCGGCAACCGAGCGGGTGATCGGTGGCAACTGGCAAGGAAGCGGCTGATTGTTGATATACCATGACTTTCTCGTTTGGTTGATATGAGATTGAGATTGAAATGGGAGCTAGGAGACAATTGAGATGTGAGAAGGGATCGTGACTTCCCATTTTGGTCGAGAAGACGGCGCGGAGCGCGGCGTTTCCGGCTGGGTTTTCTTTGTTTTTCATTTTTTTATGGAGGTAGCTGTGATCAAACCTGGCTTGCCACGCGTGGGGACACAGAGTGGAGCGTTGAAGCCTAGGCATGGGGATGATCCAAAGAACCTTGGCCATCGGATCCAGTTGAAATCTTTGAGGGTTGATTCTTAGCCATTGGTTTTAATAAAATGGAATCCTAGGTACAAATTATTTGGTGCACAATGGTTGAGCTGTCTCAATGGGGGAAGCATTCTGGAGTGTACCAAGGATAATTTTGAGTGTTCCTTTATGTGAGTTTATTTGCATTAAATAGGTTTCCACATGGCACTTTTGATGACATGGTAGTGTATTAAAGAATGAGAAGAGATGGGTTTCATCTAGATGAAACTTTCTTGGCACGATTATCAACTCTATATGAGTCTTGGAATTAAATGCCTATGAAACCATGGAATGAAACTCTCTATTGAGAGTGGGTGTTTCATCCAAGTTTCATTTCATTTCAAATGACATGGCAGTATTGAAAACAATGTAATGAAACTCCCCATTGAGACTGGCCTTATGGATGAGCGTGAAGGAGGATGCCTCGGAGCCCTCCTCGGGCTTCTTGCTAGTGATGGTGGACTTGATCTTGTCGAACCAGCCGAAGGACGAGAGGTTTGGGGTCGAGGCGATGCCGTGGGAGGGCATGAGGATGTGCATCGCCGGGCAGGAGGGCGTGAAGATGTGGAGCGCTGAGAGGGTTTCTCACCTCTGCATCTTGTTACTCAATTCAGTGATGTACATTGCAATGCACAAGGATTCCGTGATACATCTAAGAGCTAGCCCTCTCTGCTCTACTCTTTGATCTTCCTTACCTACAGAAAAGAACTAAGATTAAAAACAGGGACGGATTAAACGGAGCACTTTCGCAAAGATGGAAGGGCCATAAGCTAATATGACTTATTGACCTCATAACTAACTAATACTAATTACAGTGTATAGTGAAGAAGATTGCTGATGGCCATGCTCATTTGGTTCTTGCATCTGGCCAAAATTCCAACTTCTGGCAATAAAAAAATTAACCTAGGGGTGCTTGCTAGTCATTTTCCAAGGAGTGAGTTATGTTTTGGCTTGATAATTGTCTTGCTAGTAATCAAGAGAAAAGTAATTACCTAATTGATTGCAATATCAAGAAACACAAGCTATTTACACAAAAAACTATTGTTCACGTGGTATAAGAGGGCTGCTTGGAGGCCACTGCTTGGTGAAGGCGTGGCGCTCATGACTTCATGAGCCCTAGCTTTTTGTATCAGATGTGCATAAGGAACAAAGGTCCCTAGAACAACATTGCAGAGGAAATAGACTTGCCTAGATTAGATGTTGTATGTATATACAACATCTGATATTGGTAAACCGATCAAGGTACCCTAAGTTACTGATAAAGGAAATACCAGGATACATCACTCGCGGCAACGCTGCTGTTGAGCGGGGCAAGGGGCCCCTGGCTGAGAGGGCCCGACCAGCCAACGTCGCAGGAGGTGCGCACAACAATGTTGCTGGTGCTATCATTGTGCACGGGCGGCGCAACCGTAGGACTCGCCGGCCACGGCCGCACCCCCAGCTGGTGCATAGCCTGCTTGCTCGGCCTATGGATGTGTCCCCGCCTGACAGCGCCTCGGACGTCGCGGAAGGGGCTCCGCCCACTAGCGCATCTCCGCTCTGAACACCGATGGCTGGTGTGAGGTCTTGTCACAGGGGTCGTTAAGCGGTGCCGGAGGGGCATGGCCACCCGCACTGCATCGATGAACCAGCGGCCCCCTACCTGCTATCCGGTGGATCTACGCGGGAAGTGCTTCAACTGTCTCTCCACCGCGCACAGGGTGGCAACCTGCAAGCTGCCTCCATGCTGCCTCCGATGCAAGGGGTTCCGACACCTCACGTGGGACTGTAGGCAGCGGCGAAAGGTGCCTCCTTCTGGCTCCGGCACAGTTGGTGCCCCAGAAGGCCGGCAACGACGCCCTGTCCAGAAGCGTATCTTGGGCAACTGGCCGTATACTTAGGGCGACACATCGAGCATGGCTAGGGCTATGCCAGGTGCAACAACTGTTGTGCCAGGTGCGACCACGCATGACAGCGGTGGGCGTAGACGGCAGATGCATCGGAGACGTCGGCACCGACTGAAGGGGGACGACACCGCTGAGGCAACGAGTGTCACCACCGACAGTCACGAGCGGTTGACAGGGGCCCCCAAACGGCATCGGACTTCACCTCGATCGCTGCTGGAACTGAGGCAAGGCACGGTGGGCTGACCAACGCGACAGGCATGGTTGAACCCGACCCGTTGACGCTCACGTTGTACCCGGGCGCCATGTAGGATCATGACATCTCAAAGGACCCGATGGTTGAGGAGTTCATAGCCTCGCTCATCGGCAGTCAGACCGTCATGTGGCCTTCCCTTGAGCACCTCCCATCAACTTCGGCGACCCCACAGCTTCCGGATGAGGCACCGGCAGTGGCGACCCCCAGCTGGAGGATGTGGTAGCCTCCTGTGTGCTGCAGACACCACGCCCATGCCCCATTCAGTGGGTAGTCGACTCATCGAAGACACACGCGGTCGACCTCACGGTGGATGGCCCTTCCAGTTCACCACCAGGGATTACCCACCAGGTTGTGGACAACGACGACTCCGCCAAACGATGCCTCAACAACTTCATCAATAATGTCACACGTAAGAGGGACTCTCTGCTGATTTGTGAGCCTCCCAAATAGCCTCCTGCTAAGCCTGTACTGCTGTGGCGGAGCAGGCAGTTGGCGGCTCAGAGCCTCTCCCGAGTGCCAGCTTCCAAGCGAGGTGAGGTGCTAATCATGCAGTGTATGGGCTACACCAGGGATCCATCTGCGCCATCCGCTTCGAAGTTGGAGGCCTTTGACAGGCTCTTCAATGGCAACCTAACTGCGTCCGAAGCCGAGGCGCTGAACGAGCTCTTCCCGGCCGTTGCAAAGGCACCGTCCAGGCAGCCGCGAAGACGCAAGGCCACCTAGGCCACAAAGCTGCGTCGATATTGGTTGTTTCCTTTTATGTAATATCGAAACATGAGGTCCTTTGCTAGGATGGTCCAGCTTCAGCTGTGTTAGGTCGACCTCCTTCGACGCTCAATAGAAGCGCGTTGTATGTTTCTTTAAACTCTTCTCCTTAATACAATCGAGAAAAAAAAGTAA
Source organism: Miscanthus floridulus (assembly GCF_019320115.1). NCBI lineage: Eukaryota > Viridiplantae > Streptophyta > Magnoliopsida > Poales > Poaceae > Miscanthus > Miscanthus floridulus. Next base: position 115,122,359 of record NC_089588.1, on the reverse strand, counting down.
GAGCCCGCTAGTGAATGAATAATACCACCATATAAAGTTAATGTATTGTTATTATAAAGGTTTCATATTAATTAGAAGAATCCTGGGAATAATTAGAATAGAGAATTGTTCAATATATCGTACATAGGAAATGAATCTATAAAGTTCAAGAGCTAAAGGTATTACATATGTTTTGCATGAAGTTAGAGCATCTCCAATATAGTTCGTAAAAAAGCAATTGGTAAATCAATGAGTTTTCCAAGTAGATAAAAAAAAGTTGGGAGCACATTTGTTAAGTTTAATTTCTCCAATATTTTATAAAATCTCGCCCCTAAAATATATAATACAATTTTGCATCAGGAATCCCGCACGAACCATTTCCAAATCAACCTAACCACTTTTATATTTTCTTTCTCTCTTGCACATTTGCATTGAAAACCCGTCCTACCACCTCTAGATTGGCCGGTCGATATATACGTGCTTGTATATTTCCCCGCGATTTGGTCAATTTTCCCAAGTATGGAAAGATTGGGAGTTGAGATAGGGAGTTGTGGGGGCTATGACCCCAGATATCCATGGTAGACCACATGGGCTGCGCCCCCAGGGGCGGCCCAGCCCACAAGACAAAGCCTTGCGGGGCACGATTCTGCTCGGCGCCTCCCGCAAGACACATGGGAGATATCCTGAAGATACTATGAGATCTGTTAGGATACGTATGATCCCATGATTCCTGTAATCTGTTATTACTTTCCGATTATCTCTTAGATCTAACCGACTTGTAACTCTGCCCTCGGACTATATAAGGCGGGCAGGGACCCCTCCAAATTCTGGCAATATCATACGATAGCTAATACAAACCAACAGACTATAGGAGTAGGGTATTACGTCATACTGACGGCCTGAACCTGTCTAACTCGTGTGTCTTTGTTGCCTTCTTGTTCTTGATCTCACGCTCCTCTGCCGATCAATCTACCTTCGTGGGATACCCCTTGGAGGACTGCCGACAATATTCTGTCGACAGTTGGCGCGCCAGGTAGGGGTCTGCATGCTGTTTTCTTGTCGAACAAGATGGTTTTTTCCATAGGCTCTTCGTCCCTTCCGCAGCCCAGCCAGATCTTCACGATCGGATCCATCTCGTGGGTCATCAACGCTGACAGAGTCGGAGAGCTCCTCGGGCCGGTGTAGATCAGTTCTACGCCGACCACCCCCGCACCTGCAACTGTAGACCTGATCTTGGAACCACTTCTGAGGTCGCCTTCATCAATGCCTCGCCGCCCGCTTCCTCGCTACCAGAGGAGGCAGATCAACAATGACGATCTGATCGAATCCATTGATCGGGTCGGTCTGAAGCTCACCGATTGCCTCTCCATCGCCGAGTTGGCTCTAGACACTCTCGTTCAGCGCCGACCACCTTTCGATCTGGATCTATCGAAGGCTGCTTGGCAAACTCCAGGGGTTACGGCCCTATCCTTCGGGCTCACCAATGCCGCCGCTCCCTACCAAGACGCCCTGAGGGGCAAATTCGCCAACCAAGTGGGGGATATCCATCCTCTCACCGACCAGTTCGCCGACCAGCTCCCACCGACGGTCAACATGCTGCACACCAGCCAACGCCTCGGAGCCACCCTCCAGACCATCCTGGAGGAAAATCCAGACTTCGAGTCCTAGGGCTCTACAGAGACCCTCGCCGAAACCTTCACCGAGAAACCTCCTCTCCCGCCTTTCTGGGGTGGCGCGATCTTGAACGTCAGCGTCGATAGCCCCCCTCGGAATGGTGAAACTAATGAAGAATGCGCCGCTCACGAGAACTAGAACGTCAACCGCGCGCAGCACCATGAAAATGAGCATGCCCTTGCGATGGCCGAGGCTGCTCGTAACAACCAGTTCGACTCGCAAGGAAGGCCGCTCCATCGCAACCTTGACGAAGAGTGTCTCCGCATTGATGGCCACAACGTCTTCAAGACTCAAGCGCCAATCTGGCAGTGGCCACCAATGAGCTCACCCACCTCCCGTAGATGCCCGAGCTCACCAAGGTCACCGCTATGCTTAAAGTGACACACTGTCAAGTCAATGAGATCTGAGAGGATCAAAGACCTTCGTGCTCCATGAGCATGATTCACCGATTAGCTATGCCGAGATCTAATCGCCGCCCCAATCAAAGCTGTTTCGCTGACTAGTCATTACCTCTCCAAGGGGGAGCCAGGGGCCACCGCACCGAACACCATCGCCAACATGACCAGGAGGTCAAACAGGACATTTGAGTGCACCTCAACAATCTCCAAGATGCATGACGACGTATCAATGAATGCCGCTTCGGTCGCCATGAAGAAGAGGCACGTCACCGCCAGGAATACGAGCAGGAGTACGGTAACCCGGACTTAGCTCTTGAGCCACTGGCTACCAGTAACGCCGCAGACGATGGCGCCGACAACCCTAAAGGACCCCCAGCATTCACGAGGGCGCTCTAAACGCTCCAGTGGCCCCGTGGTTTTAAAATCACTAGGGTTGAACCCTATGAAGGAAGGATGAACCCGACACAGTGGTTGTAGGCTTACGCCACTGCTGTCCGTGCCGCCGGAGGAGACACTAGTGTCATGGTGAACTATCTTCTCATCATGCTCACTCTAGCCGCCATGAGCTGGTTCACAAGCCTTGCCCCGGACTCCATCAGATCTTAGCAAGAGCTAAAGAAAGTCTTCACCTGATAACTCTATGGCTACATGTACACGGCCGGGCACCAAGCATGATCTCAACCAGATCACCCAGAAGCCGTCCGAGCTCCTCCGCAGCTACATCAGACGCTTTTTCCGAGATGAGGAATTCTATTCCTAACATCACGGAAGCTAAGGTCATCACCGCCTTTCGTTCGAGGACTTCATCACTGTGAGCTTCGTTCCAAGTTCAATCGCAAGCCACCTACAGGCATCGGCGAGATGATCACTGACCGCCAACCAGTACTGCCGACGCCGAGGAAGCCAAGGTGCGCTTCAACTGAAGATATGGGCACTCATCGCCCACCTCGCTGCTACTGATGATCACCCCGACGATCGACGCCACAACGACCGCCACTATGACGACCGTAGTTTCCACCGGACACAGCGGCCTGTGATCGACCAGAAGGATCCAAGCCCGATCAAAATCGCCGCCGCTGGCCAGACCACATCGTCGCTGCCATCAATGAACCAAGCGCAATTACGACGAGCAGTACAAGAAGATCCTCGACGGCTCGTGCCCCCTCCACAAGAACACCAAACATAAGATGAAAGACTGCCTCAGCTTGGCCAAGGAGTTCTAGGACAAAAAGCTGGACGACGACGCCAACGGTGGGAACGGAGGTCGCCGACCACCTGGGTGCAATAATAATGCCTTCCAGGACCATGACAAGGTGGTCGCCACCATCTTCGGAGGCCTCGCCTCCACAAAGAGCAGAAGAGAATAGAAGCTCGCCGCCTGACGAGTGCTCGCCGTCACTTCAGAAGAAACCACCGCCAACCCCAGCTATCGCCCATGGTCCGAGGTCCCCATCACCTTTAGCAGGGCCAACCAGTGGGCGGACATACCTACATAGGGCGTTTCCCCCTCGTCCTCGACGCAACCATCCAGAAGGTGCTTTTCAGAAAAGTGCTCGTCGACGGTGGGAGCGCTTTGAATCTACTCTTCACCGGAGCCCTAAAGGAGTTGGGCCTCAGGATAACAGATCTCACACCCTCGGACTCCTCCTTCTAGGGTGTGGTACCTGGCAGGGCATCCAAACCACTTGGAGAGATCACCCTACCAGTACAGTTCGGCACGGCAAGCAACTACCGCGTCGAGCATATCAACTTCTACGTCGCCAACTTTGACACCGCCTACCACACCATACTTGGTCGGCCAGCTCTGGCCAAGTTCATGGCCATGCCACACTATGCCTATCTGGTGCTGAAGACGCCTTCGCCTGCTGGAGTCTTGGCCCTACGGGCCAACCTCTCCATCGCCTATGCCTACGAGACAGAGAGTCTCGCCCTCGCCGAAGCTACCGACCTCTCTATCCAAATGGCTAGCGTGGTCACCGAAGCCAAGACGGTGCCTGCCAAAGATATGGAGATCCCAGAGCTAGAGCCTCCTCGCGCCTTCGCCAAGTCCAAGGAAGTCAAGGAGGTCAACCTTGGCCTCGATGACCCCTCCAAGACCGTGAAGATTGGGGCTCACCTTGACCCCAAATAGGAAAGCGTGCTCATCTCCTTCCTATGTGCAAACGCCGATGTGTTTGCTTGGAAACCCGCAGACATGCTGGGGGTACCACGGGAGAAGATTGAGCACTCCTCGAAAGTCTCGCCGACTGCTGAACCGATCAAGCAGAAACTCTGCTGATTCGCGCTAGACAAGGAGGCTATTAGGGTAGAAAAAAAATGGCTCTTAGCTACCGAATTCATAAAAGAAATGTATCATCCAGATTGGTTAGCAAACCCTGTTCTCATTCGAAAAAAGAATAAAGAATGGAGAATGTGTGTTGATTATACTGATCTTAACAAACACTGCCCTAAAGACCCCTTTGGCCTGCCTCGGATAGATGAGGTTGTAGACTCCACCGCTGGCTATGAACTGCTCTCCTTCCTTGACTGTTACTCTGGCTATCACCATATTTCCCTCAAGGAAGAAGATCAGATCAAGACATCGTTCATCACGCCTTTCGATGCATACTGCTACACAACTATGTCCTTTGGACTGAAGAACGCCGGGGCGACCTATCAAAGGGCCATCCAGATGTGCCTCGACCAACAGATTGGCCGCAACGTCGAAGCCTACATCGATGATGTGGTCGTCAAGACCAAGACCGCCGACAACCTTATCGCCGACCTTGAGGAAACTTTCGCCAACCTGAACAAGTACTGATGGAAGCTGAACCCTTCAAAGTGCATCTTTGGAGTTCCATCCGGTATACTGCTGGGCTACATCGTCGGTGCTCGAGGCATCGAACCTAACCCTGACAAGGTCTCCACCATCACCAACATGAAACGGCCGACATGCGTCAAGGATATACAGAAGCTTACAGGCTGCATGACTGCTTTAAGTTGCTTCATATCACGCCTCGATGAAAAAGGGCTACCTTTCTTCAAGCTCCTCAAGGCCTTCGAGTGCTTTTCCTAGTCGGAGGAAGCAGACACAGCCTTCGAGCAGCTTAAACTGTTCCTAACAAAGCCTCCAATCATGACGGCGCCACGACCAGATGAAACTCTATTGATCTACATCGCTGCTACTTCTCGCGTCGTCAGCACAGCTATCGTCGTCGAACGCGAGGAAGCCGAGCATGCCTACAAGATGCAGCGCCCGGTCTACTTCATCAGCAAGGTACTTAATGAGCCCAAAACTCGTTATCCTCAGGTACAAAAGCTCTTATACGCCATTCTGATTACGTCGCGCAAGCTCCGACACTACTTTGAATACTACAAGATTGCCATGGTCACTGAGTTCCCTCTGGGGGACATTTTCCTTAACAAAGAGGCCAACGGCCACATCATTAAGTGATCATGGAAGCAATCTTTCAAACAGAATCTACAGGTACATGAATAGACCGGTCTATGTAGTAGATCTTTCATTACATATAAGGATGCAACGAAGGATCATATGAACACATGTGACTAGGTCCTGTAAAGCTTTTATGATGATTCTAGTTAGTTTCTTTAATACATAAACTACACAGGAAGCATAGCACATGGACCTAAATTTAGGTCATTAGAACTTTCAACATTTAGGGAAACTAATATGAAAACCCGATATGAAGGTAAGGAGAGGCAGCAGACCATAATGGCTCAATTGTCCTCTACGGACCTTTCGAGGTAGTCCAGGTTAAAGAGGAGCATACATGCAGAGGGCCTCCATAGCCTCAACAAATATTCCGCATCACCAGCTGCAGATCCATTTTGCAGGTAACCTAGAATTAGTTGGTACAAAATAACTAAACAGCCAACACATATAAATTGAATCCCAGGAAGCACAAACCTGGCGTACTTGCTGTAATGCAGAACACCATATCAACTGGCACGCACATTAATTGAGCACCACGAAGCTGCGCAATGGCCTACCTCGTGGTGACCTATGAAGCAAGTCGAACAATACCTACAACACAAACGAAGGCATTCAGAAAAACAAAATCGAACTACCGGTGTACCAAATTGGAGCAGGAAGGCAGCCCTAGGGCACGTGACGACCCCCGTTTCTCTTACTGAGCAGCAACGACGGGCTTGGGGTCCCGAGTTCCTCCCGGGGTGCGGCGACGGTGTCCCCCTGCTGCTGTGCTCCGCCATGGAGGTTCGCTGTGAGGCCCATCGCAGCGCGCCTCCGCGAGTGCTGAGCAAGATCCGAGTGTGAGAGGGAAGGAGAGAGAGAGAGGGAGAGGGAGGGGCGGCATGGGGGTGAAGCGGAGGGCGTGTGGTGGAGGTGGAGGACGGCGCGAGGGGAAGAGGCGGACGGTGTGCGATGGAGGCGGACGGCGACGCGAGGGATCAGATCGATCGCGAGAGGGAAGGAGAGAGAGGGAGAGGGAGGGGCGGCGCAGAGAGGGATCGCACGGGGGAAGTTGCGGTGGCCTGGAGGGAAGTCGCAGTCGCAGGGGGTGAAGAGGCAGACCCAAAACAAATGTCGCACCAAAAAGTGTCCACGCTTTGTTCTTTTTAGTTGTAGGAGATATGGCTCAAAAGGTCTGGAATGTTAAGTGCTGAATTGTCTGTTCATGCTTTTGATCTAACCGCTGTTTTTTTAATCTGCAGTTCACAAGATCAGGCCATACTCAGCAACCTAGCAGTGCTATCATGATTACAAGCACAATCAGTGTTGTTTTTGTCAGCACAGTTGTAAGTTCTTTCTCAATCTCCGACACCTATGGATTACACACAGCATAACAAGCTGGATTGATTTTCAAGCTTATATTGTAGACAAGTACCAAACATAAGAACATGATTTGTGATAGAGGCATTCCTTTTCCTGCTACAACATGGGTCTGACTCGAACAATTATTCTCTGTTCATGCAGGTCTTTGGGCTACTGACCAAGCCACTGATCAGGCTCTTGATCCCACCAAGGCACCTATCCAGGGAACCAAGCTCCATTTCTGAACCATCCAGCCCAAAGTCTTTCTTTGAGCAGTTGGCCGCGAACAGCCCTGGTCACCTGGATCTTGAGAATGGCACAAGCCTACGCCGCCCGACGAGCCTCCACCATTTCTGGCGCAAGTTTGACGATGGTTTCATGCGGCCGGTGTTCGGTGGCCGCGGCTTCGTCCCCTTCGTCCCTGGTTCACCAACTGAGAGGAGCTTACCGTTGCTTCCTGGAAATGAGAACTGAAACCAGCTGTCGTGGATATCCCCGACGGGGTACCCTTTCTACAAGATAACTTGGCGGACTCGGACCCAGTGCTTCATTGACCAGTTAGAAGAGGTTTCGTCTGGAGCTGGGTACTGCAATACCAGCGAACGATTCAGGCGACAACCGAACCACTCGGACAAGGAGCATAACCACTCGGACGAGGAGCACTCGGGAGTCGGGGCATAAAAGCTCCACTGAAGGCCGCTGAGCCTTTACCGTACTTTATATATGTAATTAGACAGCACATTTATCAGGCGATTATGCGGCCTTTACCGTACTTTATATATGTAATTAGACAGCACATTTATCAGGCAATTATGCCTTTGTAGTTCGGTTGTTACTGGAAACTGCAACCCACTAATCGGCCTTAACTCTCCTTGGACTATAAAAGGAGGGTGTGGTTGATTTGGGAAAGGTTAGACGCTACTAGATGCTATAAGCTGTCCTAGACGCTATAAGCTGTCCTAGATGCTACTAGACGCTATAAGCTGTCCTAGATGCTACTAGATGCTATAAGCTGTCCTAAACGCTACTAGAGGCTATAAGTTGTCCAGGACACTCACTTTCTTACAAAAAGAGCTCTCTTAATATACATACGCACAAACACAGGACGTAAGGTATTACCTCTCCGCAGGGCCTAAACCTGTCTAAAAAGACCTGTGTCATCTGCCATTGCCTTCTGGCGTAGTCCTGCACTCTCTAAAAGAACTATTGCCGAGAACAACCCTCGACAGTTGACGCGCCAGGTAGGGGAGAGGTTTTCACAAAATACTTTTCTACATTTTTCGCCGGACTATGCCTGAAGCAACAGTCATAATGCCGATGCGGCGTCCATTCGACATCACCGCGCCAATCTGACTGCCTCTTCGGGAAGAGCAGTAGCGACTTTCGAGACGCCACAGGCAAACATCATCATGGCGATGGTGCTGCTGCAGGGGCTCCATGTTCTGCAGACAGCCCATTGACATCGGTGCTGAATCGAATCAGCGCCTACTGTCACCGCAGCAGCTTGCCAGATCGATCAGGATATGAATCTTCCGTGTCTGAGTCCTCCCGAGCACTCTTGGCAATACTCCTCCAACGATGTTACGATCGATTCAAGGATTCCCAAACGGATTCCTTTGGGTCGAGATGTTCGGGAGTACCTTCGACTGCATGACCTCCACGACAACATCAACGCAAGTCGGGCGAAGCGCTCCTGACGGGATGATCGCCCGGCTAACAATCTCGGCCTACAACCACTCGGCCCTCAGCTTCAAGACGTTCAATGGCCAAAGGGTTTTCGCCCGACTGGCATTGAGGTGGAGGTATTTCTTCAGCTAGCCCTAGAGGAAGCCGAGTACTACCACTCGGACACGCCCGACTGCTTTAGCTGCCGACAACCAGTTGGACTAGCTAAGTCGCTTTCACAACTGTTTATTTGTGTCTTTTACACACAATAATAATCAGTACTTGTTTGTTTTCCTCTCTGCGATTTAAGTACCTGCATGATATGTTCGTTATAAGTGTGAAGCTTTATTTGGTTACAACGACCTACTGCCAATGACCCAATGCTATGGTTCATGCCATCTATGGTTACATCCTATGCTCGAGGGCTATGGTCTAGCCGATAGAGTGCTTAAACACGACGAACCATTCATGAGAGGGAAAACAACATCATGGAGAGAAGAGCAACAAGTTCAGAGACTGCTTTAAATACAATTATGACACATGCTCCGCGTTGTGTACTTTGTTTGCAACGATGACTTACGCCAACAACCCAACGCTATGGGTCAATGCCTTCTATAGGTATATCCTACTGCTCGGGGGCTATGGTCTAGTCAGCAGAGTGCACAGCACGACTGAACGGCTCATAAGTGTTAATTTATGCTTTATTACATGTTTATTTCATTCGGGATAACATATGAATACTCACTGATCTTATTATCATGAATCAGGATGGGCATTGATCGCCGAGTACGCTCTCGATGAGCCATCCCTGTGCCAGTCACTGCTGCATTCGACTGCATCAGCAAACACCCCTCGGGTACGCTCTCGAGCGAGCTATCCTGAAGTGGTTAACGCTGCCCACCGACTACGTCGCCAGTGTCGATCACCGAGTACTGCTCTCTACGAGCCATCTCAGTGCCAATCAAGCTTGTGACCGACCACTGCCATCAGCAAATACCCCACTGGGTACGCTCTCGAGCGAGCTATCCCTAGTGGTTAATGCTGCCCACTGACTACGTCGCCAGCACCGATCGCCGAGTACGCTCTCTATGAGCCATCTCATGCCGGTCAAGCTGTGTCCGACCATGTCATCAGCAAACACCCCTCGGGTACGCTCTCGAGCGAGCTATCCCGAGTGCACTACCGGAGGCGGCTTCTTTGCTAAGTGTCTGAGGCACTTGGCAAAGCCTTTGCCGAGTGTTACACTCGGCAAAGGGTGCTCGGTAAACAATTTATCGGCAAAGGCTTTGGCGAGTGCCAATTCGACACTCGGCAAAGAAAAGTGGGTGTGACGGCGAGCACCACCGTGACGGCGGCTTTGCCGAGTGTCAAGGTCAAGCACTCGGCAAAGGTACCCGCTTTGTCGAGCGCCGTTGACTTAGACACTCGGCAAAGGTGGCCACTTTGCCGAGTGCCGCCGAGAAGACACTCAGCAAACAGGCGACCTTTACCGAGTGTCTGGACCATGGCACTCGGCAAATCTGTGTTGTTTGTCGAGTGCAATGGCCATTGCACTCGGCAAAGCATGTTCCCAGGTAGTTCCCAGGTAGTCACTTTGCCGAGTGTCATGGCCATTGCACTTGGCAAAGTGACTGAAAATAGCATTTTTTATTTGTTTTTTACATCCGATCCAAACAAACAGAAGATATATATAACAAACATTACCAACATCACATATATATCATCAACATCACATATATATCACCAACACCAAATATATATCACAAACAGTCACATATATATCACAAACGTCACATGTCTCACAATATATCATAAATAAGTTCACAAGCAATCCAAGTGCTCCATCATCGTCAACCACAATTGCAAATAGAAGTATCATTAACAACCACAAGTATCATCACGGATTTGGTGAAGGATTCGCTGAAGCATGAGGATCGTTCGATGCCGTCGATTGATTCTGCACAAAGGAGAAGAGATTGCATGTGTGAGACAAGATAAATATATACCATACATGAATAAAACTTTCATACTCCATTAGGTTTGACCGTAAGCATGAACATACAAACTAAAACATTTATACTCATAGGAGTAGAATAGTGAGGAGGTGGAGGTGGAGGTGGAGGTGGAGCGAATAGCGAAGGTGGCGGAGCTACACCCGTAGCGGCGCCAAGACTTTGCATGTACTGAAGAATCTCCGCCATCCTCCGCTACTCGGACTCCCGCTCAGGCCTCCACCCTCTCCATCTTTGCCTACATCTGCTCTCGTATCCTCCTCTCTTGTTCCAGCTAGGCCAACAATATATTCACCCCAATGTTACAATAATGCAAAGGAAAGGTATGAAAAAACCAATGAACGATGAATAAACCAGGAATAACCTCGAGTGCCTCCACCCTGATGGTGTGAAGTGTCCTGCCGAGGTCGTATGGCCTGCTTGCTTGAATCTGGGAGAGAGTGGGAGTAGCGGCCGAATCAGAAGGAAAAGAAGGCCTGAGGCTCACCTGGCTAAGGTGGAGGACGATGAGCCGACTCTCCTAATGGTGACAGTCCTGTGCAGCTGCATGACATCAAGGCAAAGGGAAAAGCAGAGGAGGTGGCGACTGCTAAGCAGGGGACTGCTCGGCAGAGGGCCATCGACCTCGACGAGCTGCACGCCCAAGTCCATCTCGGACAAGTGGGCGGCTGAGGTGGAGCAGAGGTGGTGCCTGGACTTCAGGCGCCAACAACCACATGACTGGCTCCAAGGCGGCTTTCTCCGAGCTCGACAGGTGGCGTGATGGGGTCGGTGCGGTTCAACGATGGCTCAAAGGTGGAGATTCGAGGCCATGGCACCATCATCTTCCGCTGTCGGAACTGGTGAGCACCACAGCGCTGATGGATGTGTACTACATCCCACAATGTGTTCAAGCATCGGGCAGCTGGACTGAGCGCGGGTGGTGCGAGGTACTAATCGAGAGCGGGATCCTGAAGATTCGGGATCGGGAGCGGCGTCTTCTAGCAAAGGTAAAACAGCTCACGTAATCAATTGTACCTGCTCGACTTGAAGGTGGAGCAGCTAGTGTGCCTAGGCGGCATGACACACCGAGGAGCCATGGCTATGGCATGCATGCTTCGGCCATCTCTGCTTTCGACAGTGCTCGATCGGCTAGAGAAGATGGTCCGACGACTGCCCCACATCAAGCACGTAGGCGAGCTATGTGACAGCTGCCTGGCCAAGAAGTAGAGGAGGCTGCCATTCTCGAAGGTAGCCAAGTATCGCGCGGCAGACGCTCTCGAGCTCGTCGACGGTGATCTCTATGGGCCGATCACGTCGCCACAAATGGTGGTCGGCGGTACTTCTTCCTGCTCATGGATGATTGCAGTCGCTACATGTGGCTGCAACTCCTAATGAGCAAGGATGAGGCGGCGGAGGCGATCAAGAGGTTTCAGGCGCGGGCGGAGGTGGAGTCTGGGAAGAAGCTGCACGTGCTGAGGACAGATCGCGGCAGTGAATTCACTTCGGTGGAGTTCACTACGTACTGTGTGGATCAAGGTGTGGTGCGACACCACACCGCGTCGTACTCGCCGCAGCAGAATGGCATAGTGGAGTGGTGGAACCAGACGGTGGTCAGTATGGCTCGATCAATGATGAAGGCCAAGAGCATGCCGGCAAGGTTCTGAGGTGAGGCAGTGACCACGACGGTGTTCATCCTCAACCACGCGCCCACGAAGGCCCTGGAGGGCATGACGCCATTCGAAGCTTGGTATGGACGCAAGCCGAGCATGTCCTTCCTCAGGACATTCGGTTGCATCGACCATGTCAGGAAGACAAAGCCGGTCCTCACCAAGCTAGAGGATAGGAGCACACCAATGGTGCTCCTGGGCTACGAGGAGGGTCCAAGGCATACCGACTCTATGACCCACGTGGAGGCAAGGTTGTTGTCTCGTGCGACGTCGTGTTCGATGAGAAGGTGGCCTGGGACTGGGACAGTCCGGGCACGGGGGGGAGCTAGCGACTTCACCAGCACCTTCATTGTCGAGCACTTGGTCATCCATGGTGGTGGAGATGCTGGAGAGGTGGTGCCGACCACTCCAGCAGCAGAGCCGAGCACTACTGGGGCAGTGCCGAGCACTATGGGAGGGGTGCCGAGCACTCCAGGAGTGGAGCCGAGCGGTCCTGCAGTGGTGCCGACCACTCCAGGATGGGTGCCAGGTGCTCCCATAGCAGAGTCCGAGCAGTCTTGTAGTGGTTCCGACCACTCTTAGACTGGTGCTGAGCACTCCTGCAGTGGTGCCGACCACTCTAGGAGTGGTGACGAGCGGTCCAGAAGTAGTGTCGAGCACTGCAGCCTAGGGTGTCGAGCACTCTAGGGGCTATGCTAAGCACTCTGGTGGAATAGGAGACTCCATCGACGCCGATAGAGTTCGCCTCACCTCGAAGTGACATCACCGAGTTCGTGGATGCCTTCCACGACGGTGAGGAGGTGTGGTTTCATAGGCTGGACGACATCAGTCGGCGGCACAGAGGCCTCAGGCCTAGCGAGTCGACTGCTCGATGATCCAGAGCTGCTCCTCATCAGTGCCGAGGAGCCACCCACGTTCGCGCTGGCTGAGCGCAACACCAACTGGCGATGGGCGATGCTAGAGGAGATGAAGGCGATCGAGGAAAATGAGACTTGCGAGCTCGTCGATCCGCCTCAAGGATGTCGTCCGATTGGCCTGAAGTGGGTGTACAAGGTCAAGAGGGACGAGCGCGGCACCATTGTCAAGCACAAGGCGTGCCTCGACTGCCCGTGGCTTTGCCCAGCGCGAGGGCATCGACTTCGAGGAAGTCTTTGCGCTGGTAGTGTGCATGGAGTTCATTTGACTTCTACTGGCTCTAGCAGTGGCCATGGACTGGCACGTCCATCACCTGGATATAAAATTGGCCTTCCTCAATGGCGAGCTGGTGGAGAAGGTCTATGTCAAACAAGCTCTGGGTTTTGCTGTCAAGGGAGAGGAGCACCAGGTGCTCCAACTACGCAAGGCACTCTACGAGCTGTGGTAGGCCCCACGAGCGTGGAACGCCAAGCTTGACGACACGCTAGGCTCGCTTGGGTTCACGCGGTGTGCAACTGAGCACGCGCTCTACACGTGGCGATGGGGAAGGAGGAGCTCATCGTCGGCGTGTATGTGGATGACTTGATCGTCATCCGGCGCGCGTGCGGAAGACATCGACAGCTTCAAGCGTGAGATGGCTGCTCGTTTTCGAATGAGCGATCTCGGCGCTCTCTCCTACTACCTCGGCATCAAGGTGAAGCAGGGAAAGGAGGCGCTATTGCTCGGTCAGAGCACATACGCCTCGAAGCTGTTGGAGTGGAGCGGCATGGCTGAGTGCAAGCCATGCTTGACTCCGATGGAGGAGCGGCTAAAGCTGACAAAGGCCAGCACCATGGCGAAGGTAGATGCAACACTCTACCGGAGCATCATCGGTGATCTGTGCTACCTAGTTCACATGAGGCCAGACATTGCGTTCGTCGTGGGCTACATCAGCCGCTTCATAGAGGATCACTGGGCTGCAGTGAAGCGGTTGCTGCGCTACGTCACGGTGGATCAGGTGATCGTCTTCCCCAAGACCAGCGGGAGTGGGATGCGGCTCACTGTGTTCAGCGATGTAGACATGGCGGGGGACATCGACGGACAGTGGAGCACCTCTGGCGTGCTCGTCTTCCTTGGGTCGGCTCCAATCTAATGGCTGTCACTGAAGCAGAAGGTGGTAGCATTGTCCACGTGCGAGGCAGAGTACGTGGCGACAGCCACAGCGGCGTGCTAAGCTGTGTGGCTACGCCGGCTGCTGGGCGAGCTGGCCGGCTGGGAAGCTCACCCACCAGCACTGATGGTGGACAACTAGCCCGCCATCTCCCTCGTGAAGAATCTGGTTCTCCACGATCGGAGCATGCACATCGACGTCAAGTTCCACTTCCTCAGGGACTGTGTCGATGGAGGGCAGATCGTCATCGAGTTCGTCGAAACTGGTCGGCAACTCGCGGACGTCTTCACCAAGCCGCTCGGCCGTATTCGGTTCTCGGAGCTGAAGAAGATGATCGGCATGGTGTAGGTTCTCGTGTTAGCAGCAAGATTAGGGCAAGAATTGTAAAATAATCTGTTGTTCTCCCTCTGTACGCGCTGCAGGGGCAGGCGCCGAAAGGGCTCCCCTGCTGCTGCACTATAGCCGTGGCAGGAGTAGGCGCCGAAAGGCTCTCCTGCCGCACTGTAGCCACAGCATGGGCAGGCGCCAAAGTCAGCCATGCTGTCACATCTAATCACTGTAGCGATATGACAGCTGGACATGTCTGTGTATTAGGACAAGATGAGTAGAGTTATATATACTGTTTTCACTGCAACTCAATAAAGAGAGCGAGCTCAGTTTTGCCATCTCCTCTGCTTGAGTTCCGGCCAATGCTGGTGCTTGAGCTGTGTATGTGCGCGTGTTCTGTTCTCCCTCCCTCTTCTACCTCCAGCCGTAGTGAAGGTGCGAGAGCGCCGGTGAGCGGACTGCTCACCCGTGCGAGTGGTCTTGGGCCCAACAGACAAGCTCATTGACCTGAAAGGTACAGTCTTCAATTTTGGATAGCAGTTGTTAGTGCTTGAATTTCCAACAACCTGAGCTTCAGATATTGGGCAACATTCAGGAAGTATTTGGGTCTTCTGCCGGGTACGGCCACTGGTCCAAACGAACAACTTGAACACCAAATCACCAGTTACTGTTCAACAAGAGAGGATTGCAATCAAGTCAGTTGGGATCAAGAAAGAGTTCAGTGTTGATAGGGTTTTTGGTCAGGAGTCCACACAAGGTAATTGTTTGCTTACTCACTTGTAGGTTTGTCTTTTTTGGCATTATGATTCATTTCAGTGTGGTGCATGCAGAGGATGTTTATCAAGAAGTAAAACCAATCCTCAGATCTGCACTTGACGGGCACAATGTCTGCATCCTCGCTTATGGCCAGACTGGGACAGGAAAAACCTACACAATGGTTAATTGGTGCTTGTTCTGAACAGATTTGAGCTAAATTTATGGCATCTGTATTCCACTCAGCTTTCCGCGGTATATGAAGGTATAACTGATTGAAGGAAGGAATTGACGGTAAGCTCGGTATTGTGCCTCGAGCTATCCAAGAACTGTTTTCTCACGCTTCAGAAGACAGTTCATCCACACTCTCTTTCCCCATAAGCATGCTTGAGGTCTACTTGGGGAGTCTCAGGGACTTTCTGGCACCCAGGCAGCCTCTCTTCAGGTCAACAGAATCTAAGACAGCATGATAAGACTATCAGTTCACCTGTAATTCTTTTTAACGGAAAGTTCATCAATAAATCATGAAGAAAGATCACCACTAATCAATATGGAAATTTTTAATGTCCATTTTCTTTGTATACTTCAGTAATCTCAGCATACTAGCAACCAAAAGTGGTGCTGTTGAAGTTGAGGGGCCAACAGGATGTCTCAATACCGGACCTGAAGAAAGCCAACCAGTGGTACTGTAGAGGACGGCGAGCCCGATCAACATCTTGGACAAACGTCAATGACGTCTCGAGCTGGTCACACTGGTGGGTTGACAATCTGTTCCAATTACCAACTTTCAGTTGCTGCTGTTTTGGTAATTTGAACAGTACCCAATTTTATGTGCCTTAGCTCTGTCTATGTGTATCTTGACAAGGATTACCATAAGGAGGCATGGAGCCAATGAAGAAGTCAGCAAGCTCTGGCTCATCGATCTTGGTGGCAGTGAGCGGTTGCTGAAGACTAGTGCATCTGGCTCTACAATGGATGAGGGCAAGGCCATAAACCTCTCCCTATCAGCACTTGGAGATGTCATTGCTGCACTTAGGAGAAAGAGGAGTCATGTTCCTTACAGGTAACAGCTCATTCTTCAGTTAATCTTACCATATAAATTTCTAATGGTTTGAAAAACTCTAACATTTCAATCACAATTGGAGTTACTCATCAGTGCTTTCGTCTATATTTATATCTTTTTCTTTTAACTTGTGCAGAAACAGCAAGCTTACCCAGATTCTCAGTGACTCGCTTGGTAAGGAACATCTTCTAGATCGAATTGAAGAATTTTATTTTACAAAAAACATAACCCCTGGCAACAAAGATAACCTCCCATTGTTATATTGACTATCTAAATAACAGGTGATGGTTCAAAAGTTCTAATGGTGGTGCACATCAGCCCTTCTGAGGTTGATGTTGGTGAGACAGGTCTTTTCCCTGAACTTTGCGAAACGAGCCAGATCAATTGAATCAAATAGAGAAATTCCAGAAGTAGGTATACAAATGGAACGAGCAATTGTTACCACCATGGCAAAAGTCTCATTATATTTAAGACTGATCCTTTCTGATGTAGGATCTGAAAATGTTGAAGCAGAAGAGGCTCATAGAGCTTGACAGGGAAATCTGCACTGCTGAGGAAGAGCTGAAGTATCTCAATGAACAAATAAGCAGAGCAGAGATCTCACTTGAAGAGAAGAAGAAGCTCACTTCATCTGTTTGTCAGGCTCTCAGTGATGAGAAGGGATCACGGAGAAGCACTTCTAGTGGTAGGCCATATTGATGCCACAGAGAGCCCACACACAACAGAGAAGGCATAAGAGCAGGCTATCTCACAGTTCAGCTCTCACTTCATGCGCTCCAGGGTCTGCAGCCGGCAAAGACATAGTGCGGGAAGCCATTTTCTTAGTAAGCCGAGGCTGACAAAGTCAGTAAACAGATATCCAGCTGAGCTGGGTGGGAGCCAGTCATTCAGCTACTCGAGCTGCAAGAATGCAGCCAAGGCTAGGTCAGTGGCATTCTCATCTAGTGTGCCCAAGATGAAGTGCTTGCCAGTCAAGTCTGATCAGATCAACGTAAGTAACAACAGCATCGACTCGACAGCTGCATCAGCACCGCGGCGGAGGGAAAGCTTTGGCTCCAGACCGCCCCTACATCAGCACAGGAGAAGGATGTCTAGCCTAACCTAGCCTTACATAAATACCGATTGGACAGTTCTGATTCTAACTTGTTTTAGTGGTGAAAGGATTCTGAAAGTTGTTTGTGGTTTTTGTGAGTGCTGGTTGGTATGTTTGTTAACTTCATAGTTCTTGACTGCTGTAACTATTGGAGGCCCTAGTCTTTTGTTTTTGGTTTGACATGGAAGGGCAAAATGATGTGAGGAATATGGTAAGTGGAAATGGAATTGTAATTGGACTTACTAATGCTTCTGGTTGCAATGAATTTGGAATTTTTGAAGAAGGAAATCCTAATGTACCATAAATATAGCATTCTGAAATGACTTCTGTGATTCTTCATCTACAGAAAGTACATAACAATAACATTTTGGACACCACAGCTTCAGAGATTCTAGCGGATAAAATTAGAAGTAACAAAGGACAGTTAGTAATCCATTGTACTGTGGGTTGAAAAAACACCTGTCTCATTATTGTAAAATAGGCAATGCAACTACATTCTAGCAATCTAGCTTCATATGCTTTTTTGACATGTTTGTTGCTACAAAGATCTGAAACTAATATTCCCCAGACATACTCTGTCAAATGGAAAAAGCAAATTAACAAATTACTAAAATGATAGCCATTCAGAACAAATTGTTAGAATAGGCGCCTTATGGGTTGGCCATGGGCCTGGCGCCCAAGCCTATCGGCTGGGCTGCCTCTAGGGATTATGGTAGATGATTATTGATTAGGCAAGGATCACCGTTGATTGGGTGTTTCTATAGACCCTTCCTGATCCTTGCCTATATAATGTACTCCATGTACCCATATCAATCTATCACAATTTCCCGAGACCTATTCGCTCTCATGGTATCAGCCGCCTAGGTTTAGGTCTTCCCTTCCGCTGCACACCCCTGCACGCCAGCTTCTGCCGTGCAGCGCCCGCGCGCCGGCCCTGCCGTGACGCGCATCATGTCTCCCACTCCCCCGTCCTCCCCCAGGTCTGGGGACGTCACTGCTGATGAGATCGCGGCCCGCCAGGCCAAGGAGAAGGCGAACAACGCCGCCGTCGCCGCCGCCCAACTTCTCGACAAGGAGCACCAGGCCGCCCTGGCTCGTGCTGCCCAGGCCGAGGAGGAGGCTGCAGCCACCGTCAAAGATCGCGACGCGGTTGCTGCCCACGCCAGCGAAGCCCTAGCGCGCGTAGCCAAGGAGCGAGCGGCCACCGCCGCCGCTGCTACCCCCGGTGCACCTAGCAGCACCTCCTCCAGCACATCTTCAACGTCTCCTCCCGACCTCACCTCAGCGATGCTCCTCCATGAGGCCATGGCACTGCTACAACTGCACGCCCAGGCCATCGCCATCAACAACATCCGGAACCACGTCACCACCGTCCTCGACATCGACTCCGGTAACTTGAACCACTGGCATGATCAGTTCCTGCTCATCCTCGGGAAGTTTTCTCTTTAGGACCACGTCCACGAGGAACCTCCAGCCCCGATCTCCCCTGACTGGGCTCGGATGGACTGCGTTGTCAAGTCCTGGATCGTCGCCACCCTCACCGATGACCTTACCGAGATCATCTCCGCCCAGGGCTCCACTGCCCGGCATGCCTGGCTCGCCGTTGAGTCACAGTTCCTCGGCAACCGGGAGGCTCGCTCCATCCACCTTGAGACGCGGTTTCGCAACTTCATCCAGGGCGACCTCTCCGTCACCGACTACTACTACCTACTGAAGAAGATGGCTGACGACCTCATGGCTCTTGGCGAAGTGATCATCGACCGCACCCTCATCCTTAACGTGATCCGTGGCCTCAACAAGCGCTTCAGCCATGTCGAGGCCCTCTTGCGCCACAGCCGGCCCTTCCCCACCTTCCTGGAGGCTCATGATGACCTCATCCTCGAGGAACTCACATTAGAGAACAAGAAGGAGTCCCCTGCCACTGCTCTCGCTGCCTCCACCTGCAGCAAGCTCCTCTAGTGCTACCTTGCCCACGTCCAACACGGGCTCCGGGGGCGCTGGCGGCCCTAAGTCCTCCAACGGCAATCGCCGTAGCAGGCACGGCGGTGGTGGAAAAGGGGGGCCCTAGTGGCAGCAACAGCACTGGAGGCCACCACCCTCCCTCTAGGCGCCCAGCAAGTAGCAGCAGCAGCTGGCTGGCGGCTAGCAAGCCTGTCCGCCGGTGGTCGCCCCTAGCCCAGCGTCTACAACCCATGGATGGGCTCCATTTAGATGTGGCCAGGGGGTCCTCGTCCTCCGCTGGCATCCATCCCGGTGCCCCCTCATCTGCAGGCATAGCAGTAGGCACAACAGCATGCCCTCCTCGCCCAAGCAGCAGCCTACTGTCGTCGCTGCCCCTGATGGCTCAGGACAGTGGGTCGCCCTGGGGTACTACAACCCTGTGGCCGGCCTCCCTTCTTGGGACCCGACGGCCCTCGCCTCCGCCTTCAGCATGACATAGTTGACCCCTCCTTCGTCCAACGAGTGGTACTTCGACACAGGTGCTACTTCACATATGACATCTCAGTCTTCCTCCCTTTCACATGTTCTATTCTCATGGTATCCTACTCCTTCATCTATTATTGTCGGTAATAGTTCCATGCTTCCTGTTACTGTCACTGGCTCCACAGAGTTGTCCCCTACTTTACGTCTTAATAATGTCCTTGTGTGACCACAACTTATTAAGAATCTCATCTCTGTTCGCCAATTCACTATCAACAACAATTGTTCTATTGAGTTTGACCCCGCTGGTTGTTCTGTGAAGGTTCTTCCATCTCGGACCGAGATCATCAGGTGCAATAGCTCCGGGCCGCTCTATCCACTGCGCTTACCTCTAGCACACTCCTTTGTCACTCAGGCTCCCTCCCCACTGTGGCATTGGCATCTCGGTCACCCCGGTCATGAGGTGTTGTCGAAGCTTGCGTCTAGTGTTTCCTGTCACATTAGGATTGTTTAGATCTATGTCACGCTTGTCAGTTAGGGCATCATGTTCGTCTGCCCTTTCATTCGTCCACCTCTCGTGCGTCTAGCAAGTTTGATCTTATTCATTGTGACTTGTGGACATCTCCAATTGTCAGTGTTTCTGGTTACAAATACTATTTGGTTATACTTGATGATTGCACTCACTACTTGTGGACTTTCCCTTTGCGACTTAAATCTGACACTTTTAGTACGCTTGCCCACTTCATCGCCCACGCCTCTACCCAATTTGGTGCCCACATCAAGGCTGTCCAGTGCGACAACGGGAAAGAGTTTGACAACTCTAGCACCCGTCACTTCTTCCTCACCCAGGGCATCCATCTTCGTATGTCCTGCCCCTACACCTCGCCTCAAAATGGTAAAGCTGAACGCATTATTCGCTCCATCAATAACGTTGTTCGCTCCATGCTCTTTCAAGGCATCTATGCCTCCCTACTACTGGGTGGAGGCCCTCTCCACAGTGACCCTTCTATTTAACATATTACCCACCAAGACTCTAAGTTCTCCACGCCACACCTTGCCCTATACGGCACACCACCGACGTATGATCACCTATGAGTCTTTGGCTGCAAGTGTTATCCCAACATGTCCACCACCGCTCCTCATAAACTCGCTCCTAGGTCTGCCTTGTGCATCTTCCTAGGCTATTCTGCTCACCACAAAGGATACCGCTGCCTTGACCTCTCCTCCAATAGAGTCATCATCTCTCGGCATGTCATCTTCGATGAAATGGCCTTCCCTTTTGCTGAGCGCAATGGTCCTAGTCTTTCCGATGGACTGATTTTCTTGATGCTACTGATGTTGTGCCCGCTCCTATTGGACCGTTGAACAAGTTTTTGTCTGCAGGAACACCATCCAGCACCTCTGACGTCACCAGCGCCCCTGCCGGTCCCTCTAAGACTATGCTTGGGGTGCCCCCGATGCCTCCGATGGCTGCTACTGATCCCCCAGCGACCACTGCTAATCCCCCGGCGCTAGTGCTCTACATCATGCCTGCGCTACGGACGTCGAGGCCCCTCCCGCGCCACGTGTGGCTCAGGAACTGCCCAGCATGACTGGAGGTGCTCCACCTCGCCTGCTGCACATCCCGCCAATGCTTCACGCGAGCTCATAGTCTCCAACACCGACCGCGGGCTCCCCAACGCCGATGTCACCTCCTCAGGCACCACATGGGCCCCACTCGGGTTCCTGCCTGTTCGTCCAGACCGCGCCTTCACCTACCACTACACGCGCTGGCCTAGACCACCGCCTGCTCCAACTGCTTCTACAACCGCCGCCCCGGCTGCACCTACACTAGCCACCCAGGCTGCGCCTGCACTAGCCACGACGCTCCTACTGCCCAAAGGTGTTGTTGTTGTCCCTCCTGTGACCAAATAGCACGCCATAGGGCACACGTTCCGAAGAGCAGTTTTTGGATGCCTGCTACGTACCACGCTACGTCTATGTCACTCGATACCGAAGACCTTCCATAGCGCTCTTGCCGACCCCACTTGGCGAGCTACAATGGAAGAGGAACACAGTACCCTGCTGAAGAATCACACTTGGGATCTCGTGCCTCACCCCCCTCGGGCCAACTGTTGTCACCTGGAAAGTGGATCTTCAAGCACAAGTTTCAGTCTGATGGCTCCCTCATAAGGCACAAGGTGCGCTGGGTTCTCCGCGACTTTACCCAGCAGGCCTAGGTGTGGACTTTGATGAGACATTCAGTCCCATGGTGAAGCCTGCTACTGTTCGCACAGGTGCTCTCCCTAGCTCTCTCACGCTGTTGGCCTATCCACCTAGCTTGATGTGAAGAATGCCTTTCTTCATGGCAACCTGACAGAGACAGTTTATTATCAGTAGCTGTCAGGGTTCGAAGATTCAGCTCATCTGGACTATGTTTGTCACCTGAAGAAGTCACTATATGGCCTCAAGCAGGCCCCTCGTGCTTGGTACAGTCGCATGGCCACACATTTGCTCTCCCTTGGGTTTGCTAAAGCCAAGTCAGACACCTCGCTCTTCATTTACCAGTGCAAATCAGACACAGCCTACCTGTTGCTCTATGTTGATGACATCGTCCTCATAGCTTCCTCACCCAGCCTTCTTCGGTGGATCATCTCAGCCCTTCAGCGGGAGTTCGCTATGAAGGACCTTGGTGAACTACATTACTTCCTCGGTATGCATGTTCAGCGAAGTGGTGATGACCTTCTTCTTTCTCAGCAACAATATATGCTGGACATTCTTGATCGCGTTGGGATGGCAGAGTGTAAGCCGTGTTCAACTCTAGTTGACACCAATTCGAAGATTGCTGCAGCATATGGCACTCCTATCTCTGACCCTTCAGACTTTTGTAGTTTTACTGGAGCCTTACAGTACCTGATGTTCACTCAGCCGGATACTGCATATGCTGTGCAGCAAGTCTGTCTTCATATGCATGATCCTCGTGAGCCTCACCTTGCAGCTCTGAAGCAGGATTCTATGCTATGTTCGAGGCACTCTCCACCTTGGTCTCCTGCTTGCGACCGTCTACTTTCGGCTAGTCTTGTCGTCTACACCGACACTGATTGGGCATGGTTGTCCAGACACCCCAGCAAGTCCACCTCAGGCTATGCTGTGTTTATTGGTGACAATCTTGTCTCCTAGTCCTCCAAGCACCAGAACACTGGTGTCAAGATCCTAGTGCTGAAGCCGAGTATCAGCGCGGTGGCCAATGGAGTTGCTAAGGCCTACCTGGCTTGCGCCAGCTTCTCCTAGAGCTGCATGCCCCTCTTGGCGCGCTACACTGGTGTATTGCGACAACATTTGTGCTATCTACATGACCTCCTACCCGATACAGCATCAGCGAACCAAGCACATTGAGATTGATCTCCAGTTCGTCTGGGAGCGAGTCGCCATTGGTGATCTTCATGTTCTGCATGTTCCCACTTCTTCATAGTATGCGGATATCTTCACCAAAGGGCTGCCTTCTTCAGTGTTCATGGAGTTTAGATCCAGTCTAAACGTGTAGAGTGGCTGACTGATTCAACTAGTGGGGGCATGTTAGAATAGGCGCCTTATGGGCTGGCCATGGGCCTAGGCGCCCAAGCCTATCGGCTAGGCTGCCTCTAGGGATTATGGTAGATGATTATTGATTAGGCAAGGATCACTGTGGATTGGGTGTTTCTATAAACCCTTCCTGATCCTTGCCTATATAATGTACTCCATGTACCCATATCACACTACCCTAGATCTAGACATCACTGCTGGTTCAAAAACCCCACTTCACTGCCGGGTTTTGAACCGACAGTGGCATACCGGCAGTGATGGGGGTTGACATCACTGCCAGGTCCTTAAAAACCGACACTGATCTACAGGAAACAGTGTCAGTTCCTGGCTCCGCCGAGGGGTTTCTAGTTGAACAACACTACCAGTTTGTAGTGCCAAACGACAGTGACAGTTGCTTTAAGAGTGTCGGTTCTTGGCTCAAGACAGCAGTGTTCAGCAAGCCTACACTGTCGGTTCATGGATCAAACCAGCAAGTGTTGTAGTAAATATCAGTGTCGGTTCATGGATCAAACCGGCAGTGTTCTTGTAACTATCAGTGTCGATTCATGGTTCAAGCCGGTAGTGTTGAGCAAGACAACACTATCAGGTTTGCTTCTAACCGGCAGTGATGGTTACGACAACACTACCGGTTTGTTGCAACCAGTGGTGATGGCCCGTTCGTATTTTATTGTTTTATAATTTATTTTAATTTATATTTTTTCGTGGAATCAGGTTTCGCTTTATACACGCTACGTAGACGACAGGTCCATCAATATTAAACATTACAAATGTTACGATTACAATTCAAATGTTCTTATCCACATCTCGATCCCTCAAAATAAAAAAGAAATGTTCTTGGACTTCACACATGCTTCTCAGGACTTCTTACAATAATCTGGCGAGTCCGCTCTAGGCCATACTGGTCCTTGTACTTCATGAATTGTGCAATGAAAAATACTCCATCTTTTTCCAATACCTCGGCTAAGATGAATTTTGCCAGCTCCGATTGTAGTGCGACGATCTCCATGTCTAGCAAGCCTTTCGTGCTTATATTTCTTGCACTGTCGTTCCAAAAAAGATGATATCCAAAGAGGAACAGTAAATCATTTTGTTGAATTATTAACAGACATAAATGAAATGGGGATTATACACACCAACTTATCGGCTTCTTCTGATTTCCCGCCGATGTAGCGAAGCATTGCCCACATTACATAAAACCCACATTCATTGTTTCCCGTCGGCTGTGATAGGTACTTCCCCTCCATTTTGACAACCTTGAATGGGACCGGCGTTCCACCGATATGTCTTCTTCGGACACTGAGCAACATTAAAAGGAGAAACATTAGAAAGCGGTATGTGTGATTAGAAAATAATAGTTATTAGGATCGCTTACTAATCCAGCACTGCCACCAGTGCATCGAGATGATGAAATGGTTTTTTCTTCGAGTCCCACACCTCGAGCAGATTTTTAGCAAGATTAATACAAATGAAGACGAAATGGTTGCTGCAATCACAGAATCCTAATTATCGAATAATCTTAACGAAAAAAGAAGCATAAAATTAAAAGCCGAGAACACATACTCGCAGTTGTAGGCTAGAAGTATGTGGGTTTTCTTCTTCATCGTGAATTCGTCGAAAACAGCAATCAATCTCTATTTTAGGTCTTCCACAGTCACATCCATAGAGGCCTAGACATGTCCTCTCATTGACTCGCATGGGGTCCAAGAAACCTATGTAATCCCTATTTGCTTTTTAGAATGCAAAATTTTGCTATACACCTACATAAAATCATGGGAAGTGCTCAAAAGTTAACAATTTGTGTCTCGAGAGAGTAGTTAATTGTAATATCGTGCGTGTAGGGTACTTACATAGTCCACAGCGTCAACATTTGAACATCGAGAGAGCAGTTTCTGGTATAGCTAGAACAAGCACTCCCACTCGACATCGAACTTCTCTTCTTCAGGATATTGGAAAACATGTGGCGAACGGATAATAACCTCAAAACCAAAGTCATCCGTCTCTGTTGCTTGAGCCATGTAATATTCATGTAACTGGCGCATATATGTTGTTAGATTTTTATACTCATGATCGGGAACCAAAAGATTGCCCCTTTCATACTTCATTGCCGGTGTTCCCGTCCCTTGTACATCATAATAGATGTTCGCGGCCTCTTCCATGGTTAAATCAGGGTTGTCTTCGACTAACTTCATAATGTTCCTTAAATCTTTATTGTGTATTTCTTCGTCTCTTGTTGTAGCGTATTTATTCTGTGTTTGCCTTTCGAATTCGGACTTCAACAAAAACGGAGGCAGTGAGGCACATAGATTGAAGAAACTAACACAATCTTCCTTCGAGATGTGTGCTGTAAATTTTTCTTTCATCAAGGTGGTAACGCTGCCACTGAACGGCCTTTTTCTTTTCTATTGGTCCACTTTGGGAGCATTAGCGACTGAATCCAAGGACCTTTTCTGCGACTGCGAGGATGTCCTTGATCTTGTTTTGGGCTGAGGTGGAGGAGGAGGATGATGATGAGAATTCTGTTTTCCCGGTAGCTGATGAAGATGGAGGAGGAGGAGTCTCTTTTCTCGGGGCTGATGAAGATGGAGTCGGACGAGGAGGAATAGAAGGAGACCTCTGTCTTCTCGGGGGTGATGGCTCCGGATGAGGAGGGGAGTGATCTCTAGTTGGGAGATGGTGAGTGATCATCGCGGGTGGGCGAAGACTCGCAGTCGTCCTCATCATCAGAGGACAATTGATGGTCAAGCTTAATGAAGCGCTTGCGCCAGGCCACTTGAGAGCCCTTATTTTGACCAAGTTTCAGGCCTGTCTTCCGCTATGGGGTACTCAATGGGTATCTTGTTATACTTCTTATCAAGTATTCTGTCAATGGTGATGCGAGCGTACCCCAGTGGAATTGGGCAGGCCATTAATTGTCCTATCTCCCTACAGGCCAGGCCTGGCCGAGCGCCACCTTGTCCTTTGTCCATTCCTGACGGATGTACAACCTGACATTGATGGGTTCAGTGATGTCGTCCACCGGATGAGGCACATTTGCCTCTTCTTCGATCGAGCGAGGGTCGATCCACAGCTGCTGCGACCCCTAAACTGTGGGCTAAAGGCACTAGGAGTAGGGTTTTGATGGTACTACTGACCCCTTGGACAGCAAAATTTGCTCGACTCCGCTTCAACGGTCGCCTCAATCCGTGCTTCCATTCTGTCTTCCATCTCTTTTAGTCTCCTCAAATACTCTGCCTCATGTTCCGCTCTACCCCTCGAGCGGCTCCGATAAGTGTTAGATTCTTGGGGAATGCTAGTTTCCAAGGAACAACACCGGTTCCTCTAGTGCGACCAGGGTGCTCCTTGGTTCTGAGTGCTTGGGTGAGCACGTCTTTCTCCCTATTAGAAGTGCGAGTCCCTTGCCTCACCTCCTCAGTTACCTAGGAGATCCTCTGGATGAGTTCGCTCATGGGTTGATTTGAGGAGCTAAAGCTCCCGTCCTCGGCGTGCCGTACATTTCTCCCCATACAGTATAATACCGATCTAGGCTCCCAATCGGCTGTCTCAACCTAAACGCCTTCCTCAGCTAAGGCGATCCATCTTTTGAAGTTCTGCTTCAAATTCTGGCATCTTTTTGGCGTAGCCACGAGAGCCGAGATGATGAGGATTCAGTCGCTTTCTGCGAATTCTCCTTATTCTTCCTGCTTAGTTCTAAGTACTCCTCGGATAACCTATATTCCTTGAAATCCTGCCAGAAGTCCTTCTGCTTGCTAAACTGTCCACCATCGAAATCTGGCTCTTTATTTTGGAGGACAAAATTCTTGTACAATGTCCCCTTGAAATTCTTGAAGCATGTCCCCATGATTTCTTTTGCTTTTTTCTTGACTAACTCCCTGTCATACTCAGCTAGGAAAGTGAAATACTCTAGGATCTTGACATCCCATATATAATCCTTCTCGCTTTCGGGAACCCTCCACCGGTCATCATCTTTTCTAATCCACTTCCTGTACTTAATCGGGATGAAGTCCCTAACAAATAGCCCGAGGATAGTCTTATATTTGGTCAAAGCTATAGGCGGTGAGAGTGGATCCCTGAATTTATCGAACTTAGCAATATGCCAGTGTGCATTCCTACCAACATGAATCTTTGACATGCCTCGCTTGGATCTGGCCTGTCCTGCTACTCGAACCCTTTGGCTCCTTAGCCGGCGAGGCTCCTGCTAGAGACACCAAGTAAGCTATGACCCTCTCAATTGATTAGCATGTGTGGCTACATAGTGACATGATACCAAAGTTACCTGACCATCTTGGTCATTTTGACCCAGATCGGGCAGGCTAGATGGGGTCCATGGCTGCTTGTTCTCACTGACCTGATTGACACCATCACTAATTGTTGGATCATGCGGCTCTCCTATCCCAGCGATATCAGCCGCTTCTTAGTTGCCGATCAGTTCTTCGGCGATGGGGTAACAGGCGACGATGAGTCATGGTTGTGACACGATCGTGGTTAGTTTTGGCCGCGGACAACTACTAATAGCATATGTTCATATATATATAATATGTTTAATGCAAAGTCTAATAATAAGTCCACATACAACAAAGTCAAATAATAGCATATGTTCACCTAGAACAAATTCATTGTTTGATTGACCACATACAACAAAGTCCACCTACTGTTCTATGAAACTAAGCCTACATCAACTTCCAAATAAGAAAAGCGATGACCATAGCCATAAATAAAAGCATGACATCTTTCCAAGACCAAGGAGCAATTCTCCTAATCTTCACATCTCCGGCGGGTGGCTTCTCTTCGATCTCCAGTGCCAGCGGATGGCCATGGTTTACATTCATTGGACCATAGTAGGCCGGTTGCCCATGCTTTGTAAGGTAGGCCGGATGACTATAGTAGGCCCTCAAAGTTTCAGCTTCTGTGTTGTATTTTTTGTGCAAATTACCAGGGTAGCGATTGACTTGAGCATAGCAATCTTCCCAGGTTCGATAAATCCTAGGCATGTGACCAACATGCACTACATACCATGCCATGGTTGCCTATACATTTAAGTAAATTAGGCATGTGGTAAGTGGTAATGGTAACTCACTGAACAAGAGTTATTATTCAAGTTATATGGCCAAACTAAATCTATTTAATGTTCTTTATCCTTGACATGATAAAAAAATAACCTCAATAATTGGACTGTCTATTATTCGGAGATCAATGTGGTTTAGTAATCATACTTGCTGCTGCTGCCGAGCCAATTTTAAAAGTTGTTTTAAACTTTTTTTCTAGAACAAACATCTATAGATGCCTTTTTTTAAGCATGCTATACATTCCATCAAAATCAATTGACACTCTACCTATAGCGATTATACCTGTACACATTTGACAAGAATCCATCAATTGACACTCTACCTATAGCTAAACCAAGGAGTAACAGCATGTAACTCAATCGAATAGGAATCGACTGCTATTGGAAGACAACAACCGTGGGGCATTTCATCGAACACTTAGCGGGCAGTGAGCCACGCACTCACCGTGGGGGTGGGAAAGCAGTGTCCGCGCGCGCTCCTGAAGGCCTCGGCGGTGCTCCGGCGTCTGGCGGTGGACGGCGTGGGGAGTGCTCCGGCGTGGGGCGGTGCACGGGCGTCGATGTCGAAGAAGAGGAGCGCGGGGCTAGGAACGACGGCGCGGGGGCGGTGGACGGTTGCTCCGGCGTGGGGTGGTGCACGGGCCTCGGCGTCGAAGAAGAGGAGCGTGGGGACAGTGGACGGGTGCTCCGGCTTGGGGTGGTGCACGGGCGTCGGCGTCGAAGAAGAGGACGTGGGGCTGGGAACGGTTGGCGCGGGTTGAAATTTTTAACCGTGGCGGGCTTTTATACCAGACCTCATCACTGCGGTTCTAATTAGAAACCGACAGTGATGGGGGTACATCACTGTCGGTTGTAAGTAGAAACCGACAGTGATGGGGGTACATCACTGCCGGCCATTCTTTAAACCGGCAGTGATTGCCGTGTAGCGGTTACAGCATAAGTAACTTATCTTTTCCACACTTTTCGAATACCTCCTACTGGCTCAATGGTTAAGACCCCGCAACTCAGCCCCCGATACCCATGTTCGAATCCTAGGTGGCCCAATTTTTTTGGTTTAATTTTATAATTTATTAAGCATATGTATTCCTATGTCAAAATGGCTTGAAATTTTTTTGGTTAAGTGTCTGAACTCTGTAGCCCGAGACCTGAGCTCAAACCCGAGGGCTGGCATAATTTTTTTTAATTTTTTATATATCACTGCCGGTTTTCAAAATAAACCGACAGTGATAACAAGCATCACTGTCGGTTTCTTCTCATCACTGCCGGTTTTTTGAAACCGACAGTGATGTTTATATATATTAAAAAATTCTTTTATATACTGAATAAATAGAAGCATATGTATTCCTATGTCGAAATGGCTTGAAATTTTTTTGGCAAGCTTGTACACCCAAATTAAGATCCCACACAGGATCTTAGGTTTTTCTAATTATTTTTTTATTAATTATATTTTTCTGTGTGATGAATGAGACAAAAGAGGGTGAATTTCATCTTGGACCCAATAGATTTTTTTCATCCACCTCCACAAAATTCTTATCTCTAGGGCACATTAGAGCCTGTGTAAAAGTTTGGCACCATTTCGGATCTTTTCGTGGGTAGACTCAGTTCAACCTATAATTAAACTGTCTCGTCGCGCGGAAATTCAATTAAACCTCAGAAAGTAGCAAACCATCTCGAAAAATCCAAAACTTGGTGTTTCCTTCACACGTGGCACGTGCAAGCCTAAGAAAAAGTTTGAGACCAATACAACATCAGAATGCATATGAACCACAGAAACCTTGATAACCTATGTGTATAGTCATGGTTCGATGAAAGGGCACATGTACCTCTGTGAAGCATGTATACTCCGCCTATGTCGAAATGGCTTGAAATTTTTTTGGCAAGCTTGTACACACAAATTAAGACCCCACATAGGATCTTAGGTTTTTCTGAGTAGTTTTTTTATTTATTATATTTTTCTCTGTGCCGAATGAGACAGACCCAATAGATTTTGTCATCCACCTCCACAAAATTATTATCCCTAGGGCACATTAGAGCCTGTGTAAAAGTTTGGCACTATTCTAGGATCTTTTCGTGGGTAGACTCAGTTCAACCTATAATTAAATTGTCTCGTCGCGCGGAAATTCAATTAAACCTCAGAAAGTAGCAAACCATATCCAGAAAATCCCAAACTTGGTGTTTCGTTCACACGTGGCACGTGCAATCCTAAGAAAAAGTTTGAGACCAATACGACACCGGAATACCTATGAACCACAGAAACCTTGATAACCTATGTGTATAGTCATGGTTCGATGAAAGGGCACATGTACCTCTATGAAGCATGTATACTCCGCCTATGTCGAAATGGCTTAAATTTTTTTGGCAAGCATGTACACCCAAATTAAGACCCCACACAGGATCTTAGGTTTTTCTGATCATTTTTTTATTTATTATATTTTTCTCTGTGCCAAATGAGACAAAAGAGGGTGAATTTCATCTTGGACCCAATAGATTTTTTCATCCACCTCCACAAAATTCTTATCTCTAGGGCACATTAGAGCCTATGTAAAAGTTTGGCACCATTCGGATCTTTTCATGGGTAGACTCAGTTCAACCTATAATTAAACGGTCTCGTCACGCGGAAATTCAATTAAATCTCAGAAAGTAGCAAACCATCTCCGGAAAATCCCAAACTTGGTGTTTCCTTCACACGTGGCATGTGCAAGCCTGAGAATAATTTTGAGACCAATACAACACCGGAATGTATATTTCTAATTGCCCAACAAATGTTACACGCATTACATGCATGACAATAATTAAACACACAAAGCCGTACATATTAAAATTAGAACCCAATTAAACTACGACCTTGAAAACCTAGCTAAATAAACATTAATTACTATCGGAATCACTAGTCGGGGTCGATCGGGCCATGCACACTAACATGCCTCTGTAGCCATATATGGTAGTTGATGTCACGGATTATGTATCCGCTTGTATCGATGAAGTCCAATGCCCGTATGAGTGCACTCTCTCGTGCCTCACAATACCGAAAGAATGGTCGGCCATAGATGTAACCTACTAAATGACCACTGCCCCTGTTAGTAATCCTTATGCAGTACTGGCGTCCTTCTATAGTGAGCTGGCCGAGGTTTCCATTGCAGAAGTCCCAATCGTACCCGAGTTGCTCCGTAGCTTGGTCTAGGAACGGCCCACAAGCCACATGCAGCATAGGTAAGGTCCTGTAGCGCAATCTGCATGCGGAGAAAAAGAAAAAAAATTAGAGAATGTTATTACAATAATAAACAACAAATAACCACGACTCAGGTATAAGTGACCATTTTACCACATCCGCATGGTTGTAGCTTGCAAACCATTCGCTTGCTTGCGGGACGGGGATATCACCAGCATTCAAAGCAAGTGCCTTGAAGTGCGAGAAATCAGGCACATCATAGCAAATACGTCGAAGTGCCTCTAAACAGATGCGCACGGCACTTAATTGGGCGCTTATCACGTCCGGGCTCTGTATTCCCGTCCCGTGGATATGGTTCCGATGATTTGAACCCCTCACAGGGATGAAAAAACTGAGTTCACACGTCCATAGCCGACCACTTGCATTAGATGCCGTGTTCTCGACGATGTCCGAGATAAAGAACCAGCTAAGTGTATGTTCGCAGCCAATCTATTGGGATATAGTCTGCGACATATATGCATGCAACAATGATATTAAACTAATTACACTTATTTGTTAGCATCAAAAAACAAAAGATGTTGGAAAATATTTCATACAATAGCTGGAACAGGGAACCGTGGAATGGCCACATTAGGAGCGAATGGCTCATCGCCAGGGTGGAAACCTGGTTCTTGTGGTGGGGGAGGTCCGTTGTTCATACCACCTGATCGATAAAATGCAAAAAAATATGAACATAAAATATATGCACAAAAAAATTCTTCCAAGTAAAATGTGGCAACATAATTAAATATAGATCGAATGCAAGGAATAAGAATATATATAAATGTAGAATGCAAAGAAACATGAATATAAATATAGATCAAATGAATATAGATACAATATTGGAGAAGACAACATATCAATACCATTGAAAAATGCAGGAGCCATGACCAAATCACGTAGAGAGAGAGTGGATGTCTTGAGAAGTGAGAGTGAAACGTGAGAAATGAGACTGAGAGAGTTCGTGGGTGGGTGGGATTGATGTATGTGGCCGACAGTTTAGTTTTATATAGGGGGGCATGGACATCACTGTCGGTTTTTAAATAGAACCGACAGTGAAGGTGGTAATCACTACCGGTTTCTAAATAGAACCGACAGTGAAGGTGGCTATCACTGTCGGTTTCTAAATAGAACCGACAGTGAAGGTGCATATATGTAAAGGATATATTTATTTAGATACTACAGTGGGAAAGTTTTAACAAGAACGATATATTTATTTAGATAGTAATGAAATACATAAAAAAATTACAAAAAATTAGAAATAAGTTACATATACGATAACAAAGACCTTACACTAAAATTCCATATACGATAACAAAGACCTATTTGCGTATAGGTCAATGTTACCATCAATGTGTATCAACACATTATAATTTAACCACCTCATGTGTACCTCAGTAGCATTCTTCTAGTACCTCATGTGTGCACTATTTTGGTGGACTACGATGCATAACGATATATGTGGTTTGCTGTGAGAGGAAAACATTGTATCATGGCTGATAAGGCCTGGCTGAAATCAACATGCATGGAGAGGCTAGCTCCTGGCCGAGGGCTATTTTATAGGGGCTAGCAGTCGTGGTACATTTTTATTTCTGAACTAAAGTTGTCGGGGTAGGTGGGAGCAGTGTTCCAACTGTTGTGGTCATGGAGCACTGTTGGCATGTGAGGAGCATCTACACATCACTGTCGGTTTTAGTTTAAAAACCGACAGTGAATTGGGCCTTCTGTGTCGGTTTGAGCAACCGACTGTGATAGAAGCTATACTGCCGGTTTTAAAACCAAAACCGACAGTGCAGGGCCCTGCCGCCATCTTTTAGTAAAAAATATAAAAAACACTATCAGTTTGGAGCCTGCCATTGTAGCCTTTTTGTAAAAAATATAAAAAAGTTTGGCCCCCTGAGATTCGAGTGTGGGTCACGAGGTCGAGAGTGTGCGGCCTTAACCGCTGAGTTAGGATAGGGAGTTCGGTTAGAATGGTTTTATTTTTTTCTTTTATCCCATCAGTAATGCACTACTAAATAATAAATGCAAAATCAAAAAAGTTTGGCCCGCCTGGGATTCGAGCGCGGGTCTCAGAGTACAGAGTGCGCGGCCTTAACCGCTGAGCTAGGATAGGGAGTTCGGTTAGTTTGCTTTTCTTTATATATTTATTAATAGAAATAATGCAGTTAGTTTATATTCTAAAATAACACAAAAATTTGTGTCTTGATTATTTAATTCTATGATAATTAATTAATGGTCTATAATTATCAAATAATAGTGTTTGTGAACATCATCTTAATATTTGATTACATAGTCAATAATTAAATTGTAGAGATGCGCACAAAATATAAATTAAATATTCAGTGCGAATTACTAATACAACGTCTGCATAATGATTACATAGTTAACAATAATCTAACTATCTTTAGGTGTATCAACAATGAGGGCCTCATTGTGATCAATTCGTACGTAAGCAGGTTCGTCACCCTCTTGAAGGATAGGTAGGGGTACGTTCGCCCCGAATGGATGCATTTCCTGATAGCCCCTGTAGTCTTCTTTGTCCGTCACTCCATCGACACCGACAATCTTCCTTTTCCCTTCTAGGACTACTTTTAGCCTTCCTTTTGTCTTGTTGTCCCTTGCATAGAAGACTTGCATAACATCTCTTGCAAGGACGAAGGGGTCGTCTCTGTATGCGGTCTTAGTGAGATCAACGGTCGTGAACCCTTCACTGTCAGTGTTGATTTGCTTGAGCCGGACCCACTGGCAGCAAAAAAGAGCTGCCTTCAACGGACCGTAGGCTAGCTCCCATATCTCTTCTATAAACCATAGTATGTCGCCTGCACGTTGCCGTTCTCGTCGTGAGCATCAAAACAACACCACAATTTTGGTATGTGCTCTTTCCATCTTGCTTTTTTGTGTAAAATGTGAATCCATTGATCTCATACCCTTGGTACTTAAGATATGTACTCGAAGGCCCCTTGGCTAAGGCATCTAGATGATTACCCAACTTTATTCTAAGCAAGCGACGTCGCAACCAGCTGACAAATTCCTCCTTATGTTTTTTATCTAGCCAAGCCTATGACCTGCTCGGATACAGAGTTTGCAGTGATTGCCTGTGCTCGTCAATGTATGGCATCACAC
Organism: Miscanthus floridulus; assembly: GCF_019320115.1. Taxonomy (NCBI): domain Eukaryota; kingdom Viridiplantae; phylum Streptophyta; class Magnoliopsida; order Poales; family Poaceae; genus Miscanthus; species Miscanthus floridulus. Next base: position 115,087,529 of record NC_089588.1, on the reverse strand, counting down.
CCTCGGCTTGCTGGAGAACAGTGAACTATGTCTGTCTGAAAGAAACAGGGTTTGGTCTACTGTAACAGATTTCTCCCCGATCGTTCCTTTGCCATGTAGTCTTCTCTCATGATGAGATTCTGGAACTCTGACCCTTTTGATGTCCAGATAATATGTGCAAAACTCAATGGCCTCCTCCGTTGACCATCCTTCAACCATACCCCCTTCTGGCCTGAATCTGTTCCTAATATACCTCCTGAAAACTTTCATCAATCTTTCGAAAGGAAACATCTGATGCAGGTACATTGGGCCAAGGGCTCTAATTTGGTCAACAAGATGAATGAGCAGATGCAATGAGATATCAAAGTAAGTCAGCGGGAAATGCATCTCAAGCCTAACAAGAGTTTTGGCTATGTCCCGCTGCAGCTGCTCTAGCGTGGACACGTCAATGACCTTTTTTGAGATCGCGTTGAAGAACGAGCAAAGCTTTATGATTGGGGCGTGGACCTTTGGGGGAGGATACCACGCAAGGCAACAGGGAGCAGCTGAGTCATAATGGCATGACAGTCATGGGCCTTCATAGGGCCATAGTTGAACTTGAGTTCTCTCATGTTCACTAGCCTCTTCGAGTTCGCACAGTAGCCCGTCGGGACTTTGAGTTCATTGAAGAAAGAAATAAGTGCACACTTTTCTTCCTTCTTCAATGTCCATGACGCAACTGGACGTTTGAACTGGCCATTCTCTAGCTCCACAGGATGCAGCTCCTTCCTGATTCCCAAGTGTTGCATGTCCAGGCATGTGGCTAGTGAATCCTTCGATGTCCCCCGGTGTCCATCAAGGTGATAAGAGTGTTAGCACACATATTTTTAGTGATGTGCATGGAATCAAGACAGTGGCGTACACTCAGAAATGGCCAGTAAGGTAGTTTCCAGAAAACCAATTTTTTCTTCCAAACGCTCCCATCAGACGCTGCTACTGCATTGTCCCCCCTTCCCAAGGACAACCTCTAGTTTGTTGAGTTCTCGAAGTATCACAGGCCCGTCTCGATATTTTGGAGCTAAGCGTTTCTCAATAGCACCGTTGAAATCTTTTCTATTCCTGCGGTAAGGGTGATCCTTAGGTAGGAACCTACGGTGTCCCATATAAACTATCTTTGAGTTATTTGGCAGATTTACCGCATCGGTGTCGTCCAAGCACTGGACACATCCAGTATAGCCTTTTGTCTTCTCTCCGGACAACAAACCTCGACCTGGTAGGTCGGTGATTGTAGCGATAAGTACTCCCTTGATCGTGACATGTTCCTTTTTGTACTCGCCCCAAACATCCGGCACACCCTTTTCAAACATCTCCACTAGTTCATCGATCACTGGTTCTAGAAACACATCGATGTCATTCCTAGGCTGTCTTGGCCCTTGGATCAGTAGTGGCATCTAGATGTACAACCGCTTCATACAGACCTAAGATGAAAAGTTGTATATACAGAGCGTCACTGGCCAGGTGCTATGATTGCTTCTAACCTGGTCGAAAGGATTCATCCCATCTATGCTCAAAGCAAACCAAAGGTGCCTTACCTCTCCACCGATGTCCTTATAGAACATAGTATTGATAGTCCTCCAGTCATGCCCATCGGTGGGGTGCCTCATCATTGTATCTTTCTTACGCTCTTCGCCATGCCAGCGCAACAGCTTGGCTGACTTTGCACATGCAAACAGCCTATGCACCCGGGGAGCTATAGGGAAATACCAAATGACCTTTACGGGACCTCCTCTGGTCTTGGTGCCCTCATCTGATGGCCCTTCCTTGTACCGTGGAGCTTCACACTTGGGGCACTTATCCAAGTCTTTGTATTTTTCTCCATGGTACAATATGCAATCATTGGAACACGTGTGGATTTTTTCAACCTCGAGGCCGATGGGGCAGATCATTTGCTTGGCCAAGTATGTCTTTTCTGGCAACTCGTTTTTTTCTAGAAGCATTTTCCTTATTATACCTAACAACTGATCGAAGCCTTTATCGCTCAATCCGTTTGTCGATTTGAACTCTAATAGCATGATGTCGGCTTCCAGTTTGCTCATTGGACAATTCCTATACAATGGTGTTTTGCCATCTTGCCTCATTTTCTCTAGCTTTCTCAGCTATCTTTCACTAAGACATCCGGTCTCTACATTACGTAGTAGCTGAGAAATGCCATCGTTATCCTCGGTGTCGTCAGCTAGCGTGTTCCTAAACACATTATTAATTGTGGCCATAGGTTCCGTGTTGACACTGGGTTCCTCGTCAGCATCGTGGATGGCTACGTCAAGCATGTCCACATCATCATCGTTTTCCTGCAGAACATTCACACCAACCTCGCCATGCGTAGTCCATATCGTATAGTTTGGCATGAACCCCCTGGTAATCAAGTGCGATCGTATAGACTCAATTTGACAAAAGTTCATATGATTCTTGTAATCTTTGCATAGGCAGAAGATAGAGTTCCCATTCCCAGCATGGGCTTTGGCATCAATGATAAACTAGTTGACGCCATGCATGTACCGCTTGTCCGTTCGGGACAGATGCATCCACTCTCGATCCATCTCTGCACAAAAAAAATACTGAGACAGTAATTACAAAGAATTAATAAGAAATCGAGCTTCATGAACAACAATTGTAGCTCGAAAGTACCATTTTTGGAAAACATTATTGTACACTAATTATTGGAAAATTGAAATTGGTAGCCCCGGCCCTGTAAATTGAAAATCGTAGTAAAAAACAATTATTGCACAATATTAAAGAACAACTGTTCTACTCTACTTCTAAGAACTAATTATAGCATCACATACTAACAATGATGATCTTGACCACCATGGAATAATTAGCTAGGAATTTAAATGTGTTCATAGACACCAACCTTTTGGATGATGGATTCACCACAATTTGAGCCTGGCACAAATGTCCAATTGGAAAAGTGCTCTCTAGAATGGAGAAAGAACTAGAATGAGAATCAAGCAATGTAGCCATCAAAACGAAGCTAATTAAGCAACAAAATCAAAGGAGTCGATGTTTGTTACTAACCTTAAAGCAAAAAGATCAAGCCATTCTTCAAAATCCAAGCACTAGCTTCATGGTGAAGAGCAGCCGCAACAATAGAGGGAAGGGTCCAAACGCGCGCCTCTGTTCTCGGGATGGAAAAGAGAAGGAAGGAGAGGACGGCTGCAGCCTTTTTGTGTTGTAGGCTTATCACCGTCGGTTCTTGGCTAGAACCGACAGTGATAGAGCCCAATCACTATCGGCTCTTGGCTTAAACCAGCAGTGATAAGTGCCCGCCAAAACACTGTCGGTTCAAGCCACAAACCGGTAGTGATGTGGTCCTTCACTGCCGGTTTTAGCTCAGCCCCTATCATTTTTTCATTTTCAAGCTCATAACCGGCAGTGAAGGTACATCACTGCCGGTTCTTACAAATCCGGCAGTGATGAGGCCGGCAGTGATGTGTAAATCTGGCGTAGTGTCAATCTATCACAATTTCCCGAGACCTATTCGCTCTCACAAATGAATAGCCATGATGCATGATCCAAACCTAGGTCTTATTTCACAAGTAATTGTCATCCATCCAAATGATCAACCACTGTGCTTGATCAGAAAAATAGGCATTCAACTAGTCAGTTCCCTGCGCGTTGCAGCGGGGGAGTGTTGCAGTCACGATTGATTAAGGAAGAAGTCAGAAAAAAAAATAGTGATTAAGATGAATACATTGAAATCATCTACTGAGAAGAGGCTTTGTACAAACGGCTGAAGCAACTTTATGTAGAGGGTATGGTAATAAGTTCATGCGTACAGAAAGGATACAAACTGCTGAGGCAATCATCCGTATGACCAAGGTAGAATTTTTTAGTTGGTTCTATAATTTATAATAGGCAGAGTGTTTGTACAGGCACTGAAACAGTGTTCTTCAAAGAGAAATATAGAGCTAGAGTTCTTCAAAGAGAAATATAGAGCTAGAGTTCCAAGATCGCTGGTTCCTGCAGCTTGTTACCTCAATGCAAGTCTTGATGAATAAGAGGAAGACGAAGCAACGGCGAGTGTAACGGCAAGGTTAGAATTAGTGCCACTGGGTTCAACAATTCAAGTCTTCATAAACAAAAGGAAGACAAAGCAGAAGCTGAAGCCTTAGGCCTCCGCTGGGCTGCAGTGACATGGAAATAAAATTGAAGTTAATGTGATGTTCTTTCTATTTATTTAGATGCATAAGAGAGTTTGTGATAGACTACCACTTTTATTCCGCAAAGGTAAAGATGTTCAACCCGCGCTCTGTACGTGATATATTTTTTTTTCATGTCTATCGCTGTATCATCAATAATATTAGTCCTGCTATATTTGAATTGTAAAATGTTGCATGAATAATAAAAACGATAGCAAAGTGTCCTTACTCTCAAGGGCCCTATGTCGTCTAGGTTCAATTCCGCTGTAGAGCATTTTCCAGCTGCAACCTGTATCTGTGCATGATGTGGCAGAAAGAATTCATATGAATGGAACAACTTATTTGAGGTTAAGCAGAATGGAATTTTGGTCAGTAGTAAGGAGGGTGAAATATTTGTGCAGGAGACTACCACTTTTGTTCTGCAGAGGTAAAGAGCTTGAACCTGCGCTCTGTAGGTGGTAAATTTTTTCATGGTTATCACTGTATCATCAATAATACCAGCCCTGTTGAATTGAATTGTAAAATGTTGCATCAATAATAAAAACGATAGCAAAGTGCTCTTACTCTAATCGACCCTATGTCGTCCAGCTGCAATTTCGCTGTAGTGCATTTTGCACCAGCAGCCTGTATTTCTGCATGATGTGGCCGAAAGAATTCATATGAATGGAACAGCTATTTGAGGATAAGCAGGATGGAATTTGGTCAGTAGTAAGGAGGGTGAGATATTTGCGCAGGTCAACCAAAGGTAAATACAGTGACATAGCTGGCTTGGTAAGCGTAGTTGCTGAATGTTGATAGCACAGGAGAAGATGATGCTAATATCCAAAAACATAACATGTGAACAAAAGCAAATATAGGACCATTTTGCCACATAAGTGATTTTTTGCAACATGAAGGTTCAAAAAAATTTGTGAAGCTAGTAACCATAATTATGGAGGCAGAACAAAATAATGTCTGATGACATGAAAATAAGAAAAGAATTGTCAATCAAAAGAAGCAGCAAAAAAACACATTGCTGTATGTTTGAGATGCTCAATATGAAGCAAGTCATTAGAAACGAAATATGTAAAAGAAAGTCAACTGAGCCTATAAACCGTTTTAGACACAACGTAAGCTTGAAAATTTGAAAGCGAGAAAACAGAAAAAATATTTCACCATGTATTAGTAAACGAATGATGTAAGACGGCTGCATCAGCCCATGAAACAGATTTTACAGGAAAACCTAGAGTTTGTGCAGAGAGCTTGAAGGAAAACAGATTTTACAGGAAAACCCAGATGGAGTCACATCCTACAACCTCAAACTTAAGAAGGCAATAATTCAAATTGTTCTAGTAATAAAATATGTGCAGAAAAACAGATATCAATTCAAGGGCAGACTACATCACCATAACAGTTGGAATGCTTTCAAAGAATCGAAGTAGCATTGCCATTTCATATGCTCATAGAGTGATAGGACCAGCACCAAGATACCATTAGCTGGCTGAACCTGAATGACAGACCTCAAAGATGGACATAAGAAAGTGGAGGCATATGCATGCTCATCGGACCAAAAGGAACAATAATCTCCGAAACAGAATAATATAGAGCTGAAGGCACAGTATCATGAACTTTTCATATTATGTTGCTATGCAGTATGGACTGAGGTCACACATAAAGAGAACATATTTTTCTTCTTGGTAGGTCGTATAGTGTTCAATTAAATGTAGAAAGGCAATATGTTAACATATGCTCATATCAGATGCATCAAGAGCAACAGCTAAAGTACAGGGTATGAGAATTTTTTTGTGGAACATATCCATACTTAGTAGCAGTTAAAAGCACAAAGAAAGAGGAAAAGTTAATGTAAATGACTCCTTATACTAAGAACAATAGGTATAACAGTGTTAGTACTCCAGGAACATTTGTTTTACTTTTTGACCAGTGTGTGTATGAACCTATTTACGCAAAGGTTAGTCTTCTATCCAGCATCAGGAAAAGAGTGTTATGGGTGTTGGGCCCAGGATGGCCCAGTCTGGGCTGGCGCGCGGCCTATAGTGCCCTTGCTAAGCAAGGAATAAGGATTAGGAAAGAGATTAGATTAGATCAATTAGAGGGATTTGATCAGTTAGAGATAGGATTAGATTTGAGTCAATTAGTGATAGGATTGGATATGATTTGTTATTACTTGATTGCGCCTTCCTTAGGTGGCCAGGAGTCCTCTCTATATAAAGGGAGATGATGTACCAAGGAAAAGGCAATGAAGAAAGAACAAACAATTCTATTCCCCAAAATACTCTAGTCTCCCTCCACGACGACGACTTTGCCCGGCCATCTTCCGGGCAATGGTTATCCCCCAACCCCAATGATCTAAGGATCATAACATCGTTATGGGTGTTGGGCCCAGGATGGCCCAGCCGGGACTGGCGTGCGGCCTATAGCACCCTTGCTAAGGAAGGAATAAGGATTAGGAAAGAGATTATATTTGATCAATTAGAGGGATTTGATCAGTTAGAGATAGGATTATATTTGAGTCGATTAGTGATAGGATTGGATATGATTTGTTATTACTTGATTGGGCCTTCCTTCGGTGGCCAGGAGTCCTCTATATATAAAGGGAGGTGATGTACCAAGGAAAAGGCAATGAAGAAAGAACAAACAATCCAATTCCTCCAAATACTCTAGTCTCCCTCCACGCCAACTTTGCCCGGCCATCTTCCTGGCAATGGTTATCCCCCAACCCCCAATGATCTAAGGATCATAACAAGAGACTATAGGTAAGTTCACGGCTTGAGGCTCAGCACTGAGTATAGAAGTAGGGAGATCATTTACAGAGGCAACTGTTAATGTCATAGAGTTGCCGCCTACAGAAACCAATAACTTCAGGTTTGCCATAAGAAAGCAAATCAAACAATTTATGGAGTTCTCAGCTAAGGTGCAGGCCATTGTGTACTGATCGTTGTCAATGCTAAAGCAAATGTTCAGGGTAGCTTGTCATCGTGCCTAAATAGGTCATGATTGTTATTATATGCACTAAATGTGGATGGGATATAGTCAGTTCACCTAGCGTCATCGCTGCACACAGTGTGGTTCAATGCAACGCCTGAAATGTAGGCTTGAAAGGGGAATTTTTTTAATAGCGTACAATCCTTAAACTTGTATAAGTAGCAGTGATGAAATGACTCTCAAATGATTGTTCTACGCAAACCCAAAATATGCATCGAGCATTCATATATAGCTTAGTGCATCATGGCAATTTTTGACAAATCCTGAAATTATCATACATCTTTGCCACCTCAACCCCTTTGGATGTAGTACAGAATTTCAGAAAAGCATGGCTTGTAGGATTTAGCGCAACGAAACAGAGGACTACTTATGTTGTAGGCCTGCAAGTTCTGATTATCAAAGTGGTCATGAACTCATGGTACTCTAGTAAGCACAAACAGAAAAGAAATCAGCTTATAAGAAACATCCCTGCAAATCATCCAAAGATGGTTGACCCATAGTTTGTAAATTTGTAGAGAGGAGACATGATCTACCTCTTTGGGAATGCCTGACTGAGCCCGTGGTCAGGGATGGCGTCGCTGCATGTAAAAGAAATCCAAATGGCCTTTGTAATTTTAGTCATGTTCAGTAAATCCGTAAATCAACAGTAGGGACCATTGTTACCTCACATGATCAATAACGGATCAAATGAATTCAAATGGGAACCTGAGCTACATAGGCACACAATATTTTTACAGAAACTGAGTTACGAATCCACACATATGAATGTGAAAGAAAAGAAAGATTCAGAACCAAACCAAAGGTAGAATGAAATAAGTGTCAAGTTTTAGATTTTGAATGCTCTATTCCATGTTAAAGCTCTTTTCAAAAACCTTCAACGTGTAGCAGGCCTCGAGCTGTAAGCAATAGGTGCCTCGCCCACTCCTGGGTCTCCACAAAAAGAATTAAAATCCCCAAAAGGTCAAATCCACCCCAGGGAACCCTAGAACATGACAGGCCCAAAATTTGTCACCCACTTGTTAGCATGCACAAAAGAATCAAAGTCCACAAATTTTTTTTCTTTTCTTTTTTGCCGGGACCTGTGTGTTTATATCGGGAAGAGGCAAACGGAAGGTTCAAGGAGGCACGGGTGAACTTCGGTGGAGGCAGGAAAATGAACAGTGCTGGCCTTCTGGGCAGGACTAAATCAACGGCAAGGAAGCTGGGGTGACGTGGCCAGCTGGAGTGCAAGATATGGTATACAGAAATAAGGATAATGGTAGATGCAGCTACAACTTGTTCGTGTGAATTGGAGCATAAGGACCGCGAATCGTCCCTACTTGCTTAGAGATCCATTAAATTACCCACATGTTGGCACTTGGCATGACAAGTATTGTTCAGCGTCATGGAAACAAAGGTGATTTACCTGGAAACTCAGTTTGCTCCTGCTTTAATCTACTCGGTCTTGCCAAATTACCAACTCTTCAGTAAAAGACCCATTTAATCATGATGCACCATCCCACTCTCTTGCATTCACAGTCCTCCTGAATTAGAAGATGAAACAAAGCTGCCCACGTACCTTGGTAATGGTCTGACTTCCCTGCTTCTGTAAATTGCAACTCCATCCATGGAACTCTAGCTGGGAAGCCAAGCAATCAGTAAAAGACTACTCTTTTTTTTTAAAAAAAAGGGTACTAAAGTGAATTTTACATTGTTTTCTATGAAACAGGCTGTAGTGGCAAGGCAAAAGAAAAGAAACAATGGTGAACTCAAGTTCCAATGTGGTCTCTCACTGAAAAATATTCTAATGCTCAGGGATGGATTATAGTGGAAGTCACACAGGAATATTTTTGTTTGTCGCATGACCATGTCTCATTTCTCTTTGCACCAGTTGGCCTCACTGACAAGCCATCCATGACCTACGCCACGCCAATTCTGGTCTTTATCTCGACAAGTGCCAATTCTGATGACTTTGAGTAACAACATGAATCTATCGATGGGAGTGAAAGTTGACGCATGAATCCCAAGTTTCATGTGCTGCTATAACATTCTGAATATTCAGAAACGAAGCAGAACAAAACACTACCTCAAAACACTAGAGCAGCAAATCCTAGCCTGAACACTGCAAGAACCATAGAGTCAGTACTCCACTGGTTTTGCACCAAGAATGGTTCTTCTGATGGAACTTGGAACAGCAGCAAGGGAAATATTGTAGTGGCCCAGAGCTCCAGACAGTCCCAATCATCTGGGCCAGACACACAGAGATGCATGAATTTTTTTAGAGGAAGCCTCAGTATCATCATCAGCACCTAAACAAGCCAGTCGCAGATCCTAGGTTGGCAAGTTCCTTCATCCTCCTGGCTGCGCAACCTTTCACTGTACCGTTTGCCCTCTCCCAAATCCAGATCAAACTACACCACATCCACGAGCCTCCCAAAGAAACGAGCTGAGCCGATAATCATGGACAACCACAACCACAATAATCGAAGATGGTGGCCCTGTTCGGCTTACCCCATATTCGGCTTGTTCGGCTTCTTTTTCAGCCGGAACAGTGTTTTTCTCTCACGACAATTCAGCCAGAATAGTATTTTTCAGCCAGTTTCAGCCAAGTTTCAGACCAGCGAACGGGGCCGGTGACGCCATGTCTCGGGATCGGACACCAGGGGTGTCCATGCGCCCATCCATCCCTGCCTGCGCTGGCTTCTCTACTTATCAAAGACCGCGCGGGGATAAGGAAATGGCCAAATTGGGGAGAAAGTTTCGCGGAATCCAGAGCCTCTCACCTGCGATCCGGCCAGGCGAAATTGGCCCAGATTCCATCGGCCCCCAGGCCCCTTCTGGCTCCGGCTACCGTCGCCGGCGAGGGAATGTTCCTGGAGCTTCGGATGCATGAACGGCCCACCGCCACCTGGGTCCCCCCACCCCCGAACGCGCCACCCTGGCCAGCCACTGACGTGTGGGGCCGCGCTTACCCAGTGGGCTACGTGGGTCCTAGGTTAACCGACCGTCCAAAAGCGATCTACTGCCCGGTGGGCCCAACCTATAGCGCTGCCTAACCCCCTGTGTTCTCCCACTTGGCCACTTCCCCCTCCCGCGCCGCGCGGCAGCAGCAACCACCCCCGTGCCACCGACACATGGGCCATCCCCACCGAGGCACCAACCCGTCCGGTTCACCCTTGTCCTCGGCCCTCCCAAATTTTTTATTTTTTAGCCCTTTTTTTTAAAAAAATTCACAAATATGCCCCTGCAGGAAAGATTTCAAAATTTGGACCCTTAGCTCGGCGCCAGCCCTCTAAGGCTCGAAGTAGACATGGCGGTGACATGGCAGGAAGCTCGGCGCCAGTCACCCTGGCTCCAAGCTCGACACCGTAGATCCTGGCGCCGAGCTCGGCGCCGTAGATCTTGGCGCCGAGCTTGTGTTTTAACCCCGGCCCCAACCTTCCTACCCGAGCCTTCTTCCTCTTCTTTCTCGTCCCTCTCGGGTTTTTTCTCTCCCACTTTGTCCTACCTCACGAATCGGCATATTGGACCTTGGAAACTTTGATTTGATCCGTAGATCTTAGAGAGCATGGTATCCTCGCTCCCCTCCTAGTTTTTTTGCATCGATTCGGTATATATTAGTCGGATTTTTTAACCTAAGAATCGTCATGACTTAGGGTTTCATGCAATTTTTAATATTTGTATTAAACCTAGGTAACCGCAGCGCATGTTGTTATGTTTTATGGGTTCATTGTTGTGCATAACATTGGAAACCCTAGGTTTAGGGTTTAATGTTAATTGCTTTCGGTTCTTAGAACGAAATTGGTTGTATTGTAGTCATGGTTCTCATTGACATTAATTTGTGATGTTTTGATTTTTGTTTGTTAAATTACATCCATTTTGTTAGATGCAAGAAATGTATCGGGAGGAGTTTTGGCGAAAACGGGGTCGTCCTCGAGAATTATACCCCGACGCGTCTAGCAAAGATGCCCCCGTCCCCCCTGACCTCCCTGTCCCTAACTGTGACTGTGGTTTCCCGACCCACGTGTTTCAATCAAAACATCTGGACACAACGGTGCATTGCTTATACACATGCAGTCGTTTTAATGTAAGAAATTGTTTCCACTATCTTTTTTTCTTTATTTGTGTAAGTATGCTACTAATATTTTGTTGGAATCTCATTGTGTAGGACCATGAGAGGTGCTTTTTCTTTCAGTGGATTGACGGTGCAGACAAGTTTGACCCTAGGTACCTCCTTTTCGACAATTGGTTTAGAGGGAGACATCCACGTGAGCACTTCAAGCAGTGGGTTCCACCCCCCTAACCCCCGCCAATGATGGCTAAGGAGAAGCACCTAGCCATAGTTAGACAACTCGAGGAACCTCCTCTATGCGAATGCGGAGATCGAGCCGCGATAAACCCTGAGAATACGTTGGAGTTTGTGTGTCCGAACAAACACGAAGTAAGTGGAAAGTGTATCTATTTAAATGTTTAGCTCTATGTGTGCATGTACTAATGTCACCTTATTTAGGTGCTTTCAATGGCAAAGTGTCGTTTCAAGGTGTGGTTGTATGGTCCTAAGAACCAATGGCCGGAAGAATCACGAAAGGTTAAGGAAAAGAAGAAAGAAAGGGTAATTTACAAAGCACCTCCTGTCATGTGCGAATGTGGTGTTAAATCCAACTATGGCCTAGTCCCTTCGGATCTTGGAATAGGCCATTATTGCAGCCATATGGTTGACTATGATGAGGTTGGTTATTTTTGTGGTAAACATGAAATCATATTTTGTTTCTTTTGCTAAGACATATATGATATAATTTTTTGTTTAAACAGAGCACTAGGAAATGCATGTGGGAATGTTATGATGGTCAAGCTAAGTTCTTGGATGAACTAAAGGGGAGGCAAGTAATTGCACGGAAGAGGGGATATGGACTTGACTACGTCAACCTATTCGTTAAACATCACAAAGAAAAGATGCGTGAGTTTGCTAGACAACGCGGTATTTGTAACCCGATCGATGTTGGGCTTGACAAATGGGGATTGGAGCGACGAATGACGTTAGAGGAGGAGAGGGCAAGGAAGGAGGCAAAGGAGGAGACAAGAGTACAGATGCAGGTATTGAATGAGCATGTTGTTGCATTATGTGCCAGTGAGTGCTTGAAAGCCTTTTTTCGTTGCCTGATTTTAAATGTAATATAATCGCGTTGCTAACTGATTGCATTTTATACATGAAGAGATTGGATGCAGCGAGGAACATGGTGTAGAGGTGGCTCATGCAAGGTATGAGGAAAAGAAGTTAGATGAGTACAGATCATGAGCTGGTCGCACCATTCAATCACCGATTATGTTGTCTGATGAGGGGGACGAGGATGAGGACGACACTGGCAGACTCAGTGAGCTCATCGCTCTAGCAGAGGTGGGCTTGCAGGCGGAGGAGGCTGAGGACAACACTAGCAGACTGAGCGAGCTCATCGCTCCAGCAGAGGCAGGCTTATAGACGGAGGAGGCTGAGGACGACACTGGTAGACTGAGCGAGCTCATCGCTCTAGCAGAGGCGGGCTTGCAGACGGAGGAGGATGACGACGCATTCTTCATCATTAGAGGACTCGATGTTGGCATAGTCATCTTCTATCCACTGTACCCTCAGCCTGCAATGTGTCACACGCTGGTACCAAGCTTGGTACCACCTAAACTCACGGTTCGTGTGCGGCTCGTTGTTCTCATCCATGTTGTCGTGCATCTCCTCCCATTGCTCAATGTAGAACTGGTGGTGCTTCTCCTAGTCAAAAATCTTTCTGTTCTTCTGACGATCCAACCTGCACGTATGTCATCATTACTTGAATCCATGTACATGTCACCATATTAATAGAAATGGACCATCACGAGACATTTGAAATAGCAAAACACTTACTTGTGTAAGTCAACGCCAGTCGAGAGCGGAGCCGTAGGCCAAAGCTGTCTCACTCTAAATTAGCATGCAACTCTATCTGGAAGGTGGAACTCGACAGCATAGAAGCATATTAGAGGGCACCTCATCCTATAGAAGTTAGCAAACCCACAAATGTTGCTCAACTAAAAAGGAAGTGCCCCCTCTCCATCGTACGGCACCCACTCCACCTACAACATGTCCAAACAAGATGTTAGATGGTATACTAATCCATTTCAAACCAGCATGGGAAATAAAATTTACTTACACTAGATGTCGTCAGTGTGTCTAGCTCGTTCGTGAACTCAATGTACGTCCGCTCTAACCTCACGTATGGAACCCTGACCTAGTCCCAAAGTGTAACACCTCGAGTGTTAGCCTTGCATAACTTGACTTGCATAACATGAGCATGATCATCAAGCATTCATAAACAAGCATTTACAATTGAAACATTGGATTGAAACATCTGCAACGTTTGCTTGTTATCGCATGTTTCTTAAACATATGCAACTTTTCTCGTTATTTCATGTCTCCATGTGTCTATGCATATGATCATGAGTGGACACATGTACTTGGTGGATGTGAGTCACACAAACATATAGCAACACCTAGGTTAGCAAATAGGACTTTGTTCATGGTCACATTTCATGAACCAACACTTAAGCTTCATGTGATTACACTAACTAGCCCTATGAGTGACTACTACATGAAATGATTGAATGACCTTGCAAATTGCTTAAACATGTTTAGAGTATCATTATGAACAACTTTGATATTCATGGTTAGGGGTAAATAGGTCATTAAGCCATGCTTTGATGTGTATCATCATTTAAATGTGACATGTTTGACCAAGTTTGAACTAGGTGTTAGAGACCTTGCATGGAGGAGATCACTAAAGCAAAGTTGTAGTATTTGACATAAGGAACAACTTTTATTTTTGGGTCATTGACTGATTTAGCTTCTAACAGGCTTGAATTGGTCTCACAAGAACCAGCAAAATCAACCTTTTAACACTTAGGAAATTTTGCTAAGTCCTTGTTCGCTGACAGCCTGACAAACCCATCTTGGTGATGACATTACTCGTTATTGGTTGAGAATTAGAGCATGATCTTTGAACAAGAGTTGTAGCTGGTACTTCGGGCTACAAAACTCATGTAGAGCATTTGCACGAAGGAGCCATAGATTAGCAGTGGAATGGCCGGGAAAACTCGCTGTCAGGCTGTGATCGCATAACTGAATCGACTGATCGACGCCGTTCGGTGGCCAACCAGAGCAGAGTCCGCGCGCCGCGTGGACGTCGTGGCTGGCCGCGCGTCGCCGGCGCCCTGCCCCGTGCGGCAAAGCTAGGCCAAAGCGCGCCTTCAACTCCCCAACATCCGCCCGCACTCAGCCGCGCCCTCATTTTCAACCGTCTGCTTCCTTCTTCACCCGCCGAAGCACCACCGCAGCCATCGAGCACCTCCTCGCCTCCGCCGTCGCCATAGCCAGCTCAAGCTAGCGCTGAGCTGCCCATTCGTCACCACAGCAGCACCACCAGCTCCCCAGCAACCCACCGCGTCCACCTGTGCCCGCTGATAGCAATCAGTAAGCCACCGCAACGCACAACACCTCGCCGGAGCATCACCGCGAGCCCCGTCGTCGTGGCCACATCGCCACCGTCCACCTCGCGCCACGCTAGTTGATGCGCTAGGTTCACCGTAGCCCGTAGATGCTCGGCATAGCGTTTGATTGAGCCGTCGTAGCTTCCACCGGTGTCTCGCCGTCGGCCTGCACCTCCGCCCCGCCGTGGCCGCCGCCGCCGTTGCTAGCACCGACGAGAGGTCCCACCAAGTAGAGCAGTGTGTGCGCGAAGTCGAGTAGAACATCTGGTGATGATGTCACCGCCGGCAAGTTCGCCGTCGGCGAGCTTTGGCCGCGCCACCATAGCGTAGCATAGCTGCCCTATTTCGAGTCGATGACATGTGGGGTCCCCTGACTGACGGGTCCCACCGGTCAGCGACTCTGTATTTGAAAGCTAGCTCATTTGATTCCAATTTTTGAATTGTTTTGTGATTTTTATATCTCCAGTTTGGTAGCTTCAAAAATTGTGCAATAAATTGTGTAGTGTTCCTTAGGAAGTATAGTATTTAGGAAAAATATGTTCTTGACATTTACAGTAGAAATGTTGGGAGAGTTAAATAGAGATTTGAAATGTGTTTTTGAATGCATGCAAATTTGTTTATTTTATATCTAGAGTTCCTGTGCTCCTAAAATTATGAAATTTTTGTGGTAAGCTATTCTTGTCATGTATGAACTCTGGTAAAAATTTGAGGATCAGTGCATGTGTAGATTTATAGTTATAGATTTTTCTTTTATAAATAGTTAATCCTTATATGAATTTATATAAATTATTTATGAATCCAAAATTCATGAAATTTGTTGGAGGTAATCCTAGTACCATAAGGATGCTAAGAAAAATAGGAAATATATTGCTTGACACTTTTCACTAGGGTTTTCTATTTTTGCTATTGTAAGCCTTTCTGTCTTGTCATTTTTGTATAGAGTGTTTTATTGAATAAAATGGCATGAAACTTTTATAGTAGTCCTTTGATAGCATTAGTA